>NW_028292579.1:12282742-12443611 GCF_029948245.1 Actinia tenebrosa
AAGTACATAAGATGCTTGAGTTACAATAGTTAGTTTCCTCCCAAGATGGAAACATCACTCATTGAATATCCTTTCTTCGCTTTGTGTTTGGTTACGCACTCGAACAAGACTCCAGGAAAAGGAAAATGCTATTGGTTAAGTGACCCCCAGCACCTGATTTACAATCCCCCTATGACAGGCTGCACAGTGAGAGTAACAAGAACTCGGCTATAGAATAATTAATTGTTTTGTGAATGATTTTAGAGGTTGGATTTCGGAAGATCAAGAATTATGGTTTTCTTAAGTCTTGCCCGTGAGGGGGTCGCCTTGAAGCGATGATCAAGATGAGGCCTGCAACGAAGCAGAATTTTCCTACTGTTTCTTGTTGGAGCTGAAATAACTGTCAAAACTAGTTTCACTTTTCTGATCCTTGCGCACGTTCTTAACAGTGTTTTGCTCTCGACTTTTTCAGGATCCATTTCCTCTACACTTAAGGCTTTCTAATATTGTGTTTTACATACATTGGGCGCACTATACGAGACAAATTGGTCCTGACCAAGACAGCATGTAGCAACTGCTAACACCCTCAACTATTTACTCACCACTCTAAGCAAAGAGAAGCTATTATATTATTTCTTATTGATGTATGTACTATTCGATTTCGTTTGCTTTGTTTGACAAAGGATTATCAAGTACTCAAATAACAATGCCAAACGATTACAACATTTTATACTGTAAACCCATTGAATAATTAATGCTTTTTAATTTTTTTTTTAATTCCCTTGACAAACATGAAAGTCTTTTTATAGTATATTGAGAGAAAATCCTCATAGTATACTGTGTATCTGTGCATTAAGAGATCAAGGGATGGTAGGACTTGGAAGTGTATGAGCTCTTTGGCGTGACTGGTTATCGTTTTCATGGAAATATGATGATGATGTTTTTGGTGTCGAAGCATGTTTGTTATCGTTGTGGCATGTAACCTACCCTGGTCCCAGAGCTTTCTCGTATTTTTTTTTCTCTGTAAAATCGCCGCGAAGCGGCAACAACGAGCTGCGAAGCAGCGAGCCGCGAGAAACCTCTGGTCACGACCGTTGAGAACCTCACTTTCATGCCATCAACTTATGATCGTCGAATTCTGATTGGATGGCTATTTTAATCACTGTACGAGAAATATGATTGGCTGGATTAGATATCTATGGGGGTAGGGGCTGAATGAGCTTGTCACGTCAATATTTTTGTTTGGGGGGGAGGGGTCAGGCTTTTCGTGCCATCGGACTATATTGTCATTATAGCGTCTTGTCAGCCTGAAGTTTGATCTTTAACACATCTTACAATCTTATCTAAAGTCTATAGTTTATAAATATTGCTAGTTTATAGTTTCAATCATGGTTTTGATATCCAGAGAACTATTCGAGAGTATCTTGAAATCAAGTCTCGAAAGTCGTTTTCCCGAAATAGAACAGCTATCGGCTGAGCAAAGCAACGCTTTGTTTGGTCTGTTAAACCGAGAAGATGTCTTCGCCGTTTTGCCAACCGGTCATGGCAAGTCAATCATATTCCAACTACTGGTCGACTTCTGTAAGGAACTTAATCTCAGAGGCTTTCCTTACCCAAGGAACGCCATCGTCTTGGTGATTTGTCCGCTAAATTCGCTGGTGGAGTCTCATATCCGAGAGTTGAATTCCCGAGGCATGACAGCAAGCAGTTTAACAGGAGATATTGATGAATCGAAAATACGGCGAAGAAATTCTTGTTTATTTGCTCCAAAAATATTAATTTGCGAGCGCCCACTGATTTTTATACTTTCTCTGCAAGCTCTACAGAAGTCGTTTGGACGCTGTATAAATACCTTTACCGGTGTATTATAATCTTTCTGCATAACATAACTATTGAGTCGAAGTAAGAAGAGTCGCACGTGTAGCATACTATTTTGACAGCTCGTAAATATACAAAGTCTCTTCTCCCACCCCTACTTGAAAAAAATAGTGTTGGTATATAGCATTAAGCCTCCACACCCTAATTATAATTTGTAACACGATCATCCTTTTGTGATTGGTCGACTAGAAATGATGGATTTGACAGCTATGATGGCATGAAAGTGAGGTTCTCAACGGTCGTGACCAGAGGTTTCTCGCGGCTCGCTGCTTCGCAGCTCGTCGTTGCCGCTTCGCGGCGATTTTACAGAGAAAAAAAAATACGAGAAATCTCTGGGACCAGGGTACATGTAACCTAAACTATCCTTGTTATTTCTGGAATGAGCCACAGCCTGGAGGGGGCGCCTTTAGAAATTAATTTGTTTTGGGATATTTAAAAAATGCGGTAAAAAATGAGAAGGGAAACTTCGTGCATAAAAGCGGTAGTTGCTAGGGTGGGTAGCTGCTAGACGCACAGGTGTCTCGGTCAAACACAGTCGAATATATTAGCCATTTGGAGGTTGAGGGGGGAAAAACGGGGCCAAGTTGGCATTATAGTGCATTGTGGGGCTGTTTGAGGGGACAAAATAGATGCCATTTTCGGAAATATGTCTCCTAACTTTTTTGTTTTTTTCTTTCTTTTTTTATTCTTTCTGTCCTTTCCTTTCATTTATTCATTCTTTTTATATTCATTCTTTTTTCTTTCTTTCTTTCTATCTATCTTTCTTTCTTTCTTTCTTACTTACTTTCTTTTTCTTTTCTTTCTTTCTTTCTTTTTCTTTCTTTCTTATACTTGGCAGATTTTCACTTTTCTATCTCTCTTCCTTTTTCCCATTTTCTTCTTTTTCCGTTAATAGATCGCAGCGGAAGTATCACTTTACAGTATTGTGGCCCTTTAAGCCAATATTTCTTCAAATTTTCTTTTTAGGGGTGTAAATTAAGAACAAGACTGATCGGAAGAAACTAAATATGATTGCATAAATAATTACCACAGGTAACCCAATCTTCAGCAATAGTTGCCACAGGTATCCCAATCTCAACTAATTCCCTTAATTCAAGTTTAATGCCTTTATAGTAATAAATATCTTTTTATTGCAAATGTATTAAAAAGTGTTGAAATGCATCTACCAAAGGAGATTTTAATAAGGGGAAAATATAATAAACTCATCCCGTACTCTAAATATAAATCACTGACATTTCCCACTTACAAAATCCTATGTATACAAAGTATGAATAATCAATTAAATAGTTTCACGTCAAGTTTCTGTGTTAAACATTGAATAATTTGTTGCCACCATCTTGTATGAATGTGTAGTTATAAAAAAATATATCCATACCCCCTCATGGAGGAATTTTTTTAAGACACCCCCCTACCCCAAGGAATTTCCAATTTTCTTCCATACACGCTCTGTTTATTATTTTTGTTCTTTCTCTGACCCCCCTACTCTTCAGAAATTCCAAATTCCTCTGTGGGGTGGGTATGGATGATTTCTGGAACTACACAATTAAACAAAAAAAATCGTAATTCATTTCTTTCGATACATCAAACAACATGCCCACCACGTCTTTTATAAATATTTGTTCTCAACCAGCGTTCACCATATAGATACAAATTATTCACTGCCCATTCATCTCTCCTTTTGTTGAATTTCTCATACATCAAAACCCATTTGCATTATGGTGTCTCTGTTGCATCAAGAACCACCATCTCTTTTATCACTGTCTGTTGGATTCTTTTCCCTTTTCTTGGCTTGTGACATCATGTTTTCAAAAAGTTATGCAGATCAGGCAACTGTACAAGGAAAGATAGAATAAAGATAAATGACTGGCCATATAGCATAACACATAACTAGAGTTTGTTGGGACTTTCCCTTAGCTATACATGGGGTTTCTCCAGGTTCTCTGGTATATCCTCCCATGCGAAACCTTATACACTAAATCTTGATCTGTGAGTTAGCCATGCCCTGATTTAGATAAGCCTAGAGATTGTTTCAAAGTATTGATAAGATTGGAAGGGGTTTTTTATGGGGTTTTTTAAGATGTTGGAATACAGATTTAAGAGTGGGCGAAAATTTATGTGAATTTCAAGAAATATCAAAACTTTCCCTAAATATAAGATTATTGGCTTTTCATTTAATTCTTGGTTTGCAATCAATCCCAAAAGAGCACAATAACAAAAGGGATGTCCGCCATGTTGGAAGATATAACAAAAGACAAAATCTTTTGTCAAATTCTTCCAACATGGCGGCTATGACGTCTATTGCAAGCGAAGAATACACATATTTCACTGTTAGATCTTGTTTCACAATATAAGACAAGACAATAAGACAATCATTTTATACAATTAATAAATCCTAAAATCAAGGTACCAAAATAATAGGAGAAAATATATATGACAGTTAAATAAATCAAGCCTACCTCATAGGTCTGGGCTAGATAAACTCCAAAGACGTTTCCTGCGACCAGTCCAACCTGATGGTCAAAAAACGTGCCTTATGATGTTAAAACTTAAATAAAACAAACAAAACAGTAAATATAATACTCACAGCTAATGATATCAGACTCGACGTCGATGACATAGTATTTCTTAAATTAAATAAACACTGAGAAAAGATTCAATGCATCCAAGTTCACTTCGACTGCATAAACCTTTATTTCCTCTTCCTACAACTGAATTAAAACTCTTGGGGGAGGGAGACAGTCATAAAAAAATGCTACGGTCTAGTAAAATTTCTTGGCATACAAAATGGCCTATTCAATAACCTAATTGCATTTTGTATCAATCCTGTAAATATTTTATGTGCAGAATTACAGAATGATAAAGCTGGGCATTCTGAAACTATAGAGTTTTATTTTTTACTCTGGGGACACCACACAAACTATTTTTGTCGTTCAATATTTTTTGCCCAGCGGTCCATACCACTAATTCAAGATGGCGGCTACTAGTGTGCTGAGGAAAGCTGGCTCGTTTAGTCAATGTTTTGGATGTTTTAGAAGTTATACGAAAAATATTGGTTTAGATATTAAGAGTGTATCAAGACGTTTATGTACTGGAGGTAAGAATTTTATTTTTTGATCGAAAATCGTTGGGTTATTTCTCTATCGATAAATGAAGCGTACTGTAGCTTGACACACTCTTACATCACATTTTTTTGCTGTTCTTGTTTAAAGCAATAGAGACCTCAAGTTCTTCTGACGATTCAGTTTCAGTTGTGAATGAAGATGTTCCAGAAAAACGCAAAGAATTTCGTAAATTCAGATCTAGACTTTACAGGCAAAATCGAATGAATCCAGAGCTCGAGAGAAGAGCACGTCAAGGAAATTGTGAGTAGAAGAAGATTTTTATACAATTTTATTGCCTATTTCTTGATGATATAAGCTCAAGTGAGAAAGTGACATTTACCTTGTAACAAATGATTCGTAAGTAACTTTGTATGTGAGGTAACAGAAATTGGGCTCCCTGTGGTTCAGCTAACATAAAAAATACGTAAGAGTAAACCTCTTTACCTTTGGCGTAATGTTTCCCATTTCAGACCATGTGTCATTCTCTTGAGAGAATAGAACTTTTTTTTTTTGAGTTGTGTAATCTCCTTAAACAAAGAATAGATACTCTAGGGAATGACACATGGTCTGAAATGGGAAAACATTGTGCCCAAGCCAAAGAGGTATATTGCAGAGCAACGCACAAAAGTATGACCACATTTAATCTATTCGTATGCATTCACATCGGCTTTGCGATGCCAAACAAGCTTTAACACACCTTATTTGGAAAAACCAATAAGCTGTGCATTAAATTAACATACAAAAGCTTGTGAATAGAGGTATGCAAATACATTAAATGTGGTCATACTTTGGCATGTTGCATTGTAATCCAAGGGGTTCATAACAATATTTTTTATTTTCTTTTTTTATGCAGTAACTATCAATCTAGATGCTGTACACAAGGACTGGTTAGCTAAAGGTCTTCAAAGCACTCGTAATCTTGCAAAGCATTATGGGATATTTGAGCATATTTTTGCAGGCCTTGAGTTCAAACCAACAGTTTTGATGAAAATAATATATGAACAGGGAAATCAAGAAGTTAAATGGGGAAACTTTGTCTCACCATCTCAGGTAAAGGTCTTGCCTTCATGATCGAACTCTTGGTAACATCAATTTATATACCATCACCATAACATCATTATCATACCATTTATCCCCTACTACCATCACCATCATTATCCATCACTACCTTAATTCATCATATTCACTCATAATGTTCTCATATGGCCTAAAATCACTGCTTTATTTGTTTTACTATCTCCTTATCAATCAAACCCAAGTTCACCATTTATTATCACACTTACTTTTTTCCAGGCAAAGTCTTGTCCAACTGTTGATTTTCAAAGTGATTCTGGTACATATTGGACTTTAATTCTTACAAATCCAGGTGAAAAATTATTTAAATTTTATCAATCCCATAAAACAACCTCTGGGCTGATCAAAGTCATGGCATGGCTTACTCACAGATTGAACCCTGAAACAACCTCTGAGCTGATCAAAGTCATGGCATGGCTTACTCACAGATTGAACCCTGAAACAACCTCTGAGCTGATCAAAGTCATGGCATGGCTTACTCACAGATTAAACCCTGAAACAACCTCTGGGCTGGTCTAATTCAGGGCACAGCTAACTCACAGATTGAACCCTAAAACAACCTCTGGGCTGGTCTAATTCAGGGCACGGCTAACTCACAGATTGAACCCTAAAACAACCTCTGGGCTGGTCTAATTCAGGGCACGGCTAACTCACAGATTGAACCCTAAAACAACCTCCGAGCTGATCAAAGTCATGGCATGGCTAACTCACAGATCGAACCCTGAAATAACCTCTGGACTGAGCTAGGTCATGGCATGGCTAACTCACAGATTGAACCCTAAAACAACCTCTGGGCTGATCTAAGTCAGGGCATGGCTAACTTACAGATTGAACCCTGAAACAACCTCTGGGCTGATCAAAGTCATGGCACAGCTAACTCACAGATTGAAACCTAAAACAACCTCTGGGCTGATCTAAGTCAGGGCATGGCTGACTTACAGATTGAACCCTGAAACAACCTCTGAGCTGATCAAAGTCATGGCATGGCTAACTCACAGATTGAACCCTAAAACAACATCTGGGCTGGTCTAATTCATGGCATGGCTAACTCACAGATTGAACCCTGAAACAACCTCAGAGCTGTTCTAATTCAGGGCATGGCTAACTCACAGATCGAATTGGGATTTAGCTGGATCTGTTTTGTGGATGGAGGAAAACTGGAGAACCCAGAGAAAAACTCTAAAATCAAAGAAGAGACCTAAACCCTATACTCACATGTGATGCAGAGTCCAGGAATCAAACCTGAGATCCCAGAGGTGAGAGGCAAGTGCACTTCTGCTACGCCACCCTTCCTTGATTTTTTTTGACAAGAAGGTTCAAGAGCAGAGATGATAGTAAATTTGTTTTATTACGATATTCTTTTGATTTTTTTAAAAGATGGTAATATATGGGATAAAGACAGTGAACTTCTTCATTGGTTTGTGTAAGTTTGTTTTATTTATTGTTGTATTCATGGAGTGTTTGTTGTTTACTTGATTTCACTATGTTTATTCTTGAGGTCCTATAATTATTGTCACATGAATGGCTGTAATGATAAGATACCTAAGTACAAAATTGGCAATGTTGTATCAGAATTTAAATATGGTACAGGCAACCCGGGGGGTGACTCCAGGGTAAAAGTATTGGATTGTCATATCTCTTAGGGGTGAAAATTGGCAGTTTGGTATCTTTTAGGGTGTGAAAATTGAAATTTAGAATTTCAGTTTTTTTTGGTGTCTTTTAGGGGTTTAAAATCATACAACCACGCCCTAGGGGTATTTTCGAAATTTTCTAACGAGCATACCTGATACTTTTACCCTAGAGTCCCCCCCCATTAATTGATGCTTGTAACATTGTTGTGTCATTCTTTCATTAGTGCAAATATTCCTGGGAATAAAGTGTCTGAAGGTGATGTGATCAGAGAGTACATTCCTCCAATCCCGCCAAAGGGTACTGGTTTCCATAGATATGTCTTCTGCTTGTTGCGACAGAAAGATAAGCTTAACCTGGACAAATATACTCCTTCTGATTCAAGGTATGTAAGCAATTCGTTTAAAAGTAAATGAATAAAGCAAATTTCTTATGACTGTATAAAGAAAGGTACACAAGTTAAAGGGGGTGTAGTGGTAGTGCCCTTGCCTCTCACCTTTGGGGATGTAGTGGTAGTGCCCTCGCCTTTCACCTCTAGGGGTGTAGTGGTAGCGCCCTCGCCTCTCACCTTTTGGGGATGTAGTGGTAGTGCCCTTGCCTCTCACCCCTGGGGGTGTAGTAATAGTGCCCTTGCCTCTCACCTCTGGGGGTGTAGTGGTAGTGCCCTTGCCTCTCACCTCTGGGGGTGTAGTGGTAGTGCCCTTGCCTCTCACCCCTGGAGGTGTAGTGGTAGTGCCCTCGCCTCTCACCCCTGGGGTTGTAGTAGTTGTGCCCTTGCCTCTCACCTCTGGGGGTGTAGTGGTAGTGCCATTGCCTCTCACCCCTGGGGGTGTAGTGGTAGTGCCCTTGCCTCTCACCTCTGGGGGTGTAGTGGTAGTGCCCTTGCCTCTCACCCCTGGAGGTGTAGTGGTAGTGCCCTCGCCTCTCACCCCTGGGGTTGTAGTAGTTGTTCCCTTGCCTCTCACCTCTGGGGGTGTAGTGGTAGTGCCATTGCCTCTCACCCCTGGGGTTGTAGTAGTTGTGCCCTTGCCTCTCACCTCTGGGGGTGTAGTGGTAGTGCCCTTGCCTCTCACCTCTGGGGGTGTAGTGGTAGTGCCCTTGCCTCTCACCTCTGGGGGTGTAGTGGTAGTGCCCTTGCCTCTCACCCCTGGAGGTGTAGTGGTAGTGCCCTTGCCTCTCACCCCTGGGGTTGTAGTTGTTGTGCCCTTGCCTCTCACCTCTGGGGCTGTAGTGGTAGTGCCCTCACCTCTCACCTCTGGGGTCTCAGGTTCCATTCCTTGGCATCACATGTGAATAGACTTGTTAGCTCTCTTCTTTCGAGGGGTTTTCTCCTGGTTCTCCAATTTTCTTCGTTGATCAGTTATTTTCATATTGTTCTTCATAATTGATGGCAATAATCGTTGTTTGTTCTCTAGTTTTTCTTCACAGTGGACATTCAAACTGGCTGAACTACTCCATGACAACAAGGATGACGTCACTCCAGCAGGACTAGGGTTTTTCCAGGCAGCCTGGGACGAGACAGTATCTAATACTTACTTGGAGACATTAGGTAAGGATGGCACCTTGAACAGTGCAAAGGACATGACGTGACGACATTGACTTATGCAACAGACCCCTTGCAGCACGTCAGAATGCAGCTCAATTTAGAGGACATAACAATAGGTTTCCAATTCTCATGATATTAAAATTCTTTTGCTTTGTCCTTCAAATTGAGCTGCTTTGACGTCACATGCAAGGGGTATATCGACCTATTTGGCTTGGGTGTAATGTTTTCCCATTTCTGACCACTTGTCATTCCTAAGACACATAAACATGGATACAACTATCAAAGCCCAAGCCAAAAAGGTACATTGACACATATAGTGAATACTAAAAACTGTGTTGAAAGGCAAGAAGAACTGCCTGTGAAATAAATCACGCTTGATATCCTATAATGCTGAACATGCGAGGCTCTAATCAGATGGTACTTCGCTCAACTTCATATCGCGCGTCTTAACAAGCTGTCATTTTTCGGTGCGAGATTCCGTCGTCATCCACCGCGATTTGAATACAAACTAGGTGCTAAAACACAGTACTTCTGTGTTGCGGTTTCGTTACTGAGCAGGCGCACAAGGCTTGTGTTTCTCTCGTCTTTGTTCCATTCTTACTGTGCATGTGACGTCATAGCCGCCATTTTGGCTGACTGTAACTAAAGATTTGGTTTTGATTTCTTTTTTTCTTTCATCAACGAGCATGCATTGCGGCCAGGTCTTTTGCCCAAACTTTGTATCTCTCTTTCTTCAGTCTGTACCATCGTGAATATACAGAGCTCTTTACCTTGGGCGTAATGTTTTCCCATTTCAGACCACGTGTCATTCTAAAGAGTGTCAATTCTTTGTTTAACAGTTGCGCATAAGAAGACACATGAATATGGATATAATAACTCAAACGAAGAACCTTATTCTTAAGAGAATAACACGTGGTCTGAAATGAGAATCCTCTACAACGAAAGTAAAGAGGTATATTCCAATTCTGCCTTAGCATCCCTTTCAGGGGTCTCCTAATGATCGTTTAAAACTTGCTTAAACAAAGGTTTTTTTACAGGAATAGCGGAGCCTGTGTACGACTTGAAGCCGTTCATCACTCCAACCTACAAACGAAAGAACACTACGACAGTTACCTTTGAAAACAAGTATAGAAACATGTAAATAAACGCCAAGTATCCTTGATGATGATGTTCGTAATGTGTCATGATTTCTTGAAAATATTCATTGAATCAAACCGTTTTGTTGTTATCGAGTAGTTTTTTTTACCAAATTTCATATGTGAATGTGATCAAATGCGCAACTTTTTTACGAAACTAAGATGAAAAACGAAATGTAGAATACCGGTGAAATTTGTCTTGCGAATTGTTCAAGTGCAGCAAATTCCAAGCCGAACTTGGAAAGCAACATAATACAAATTTATTTTCCTGGGAATTGTACTAACCTCCGGATTGGTAACAACTGATACGCTGGATGAATCTATCTACACATCTCTACACATCTCTACACATATGAGGTTTTGCACCATGATACAGCTTGGGCTGCCTGTGGTTAGATAGCAAAACAATAAAATCCCTTTCCTTTTGGAAATATTGAATAAGCCTGAAGCGAGATGACGTTTTACCCCCGACTCTAGACCATAATAGTTTTTTAAACTCTTTTATTTTAAAATTTTTGATTCCTTAGAGAATACAGGAACAATAGTCATAATTAAAGAGCAAAAGCAGTGTGAAAAGGATTATGGTCTAGGGGGTAAAACGTCATCTCACTTCAGGCTTATTCTTTCTCGTGTAAAGCGATTGTAGTTTCCAGTTTTCCTGTCATCTAACATGGCTGCCGTGATGGTGCTCAAAGCCTGTGTTGAAAGTTTACCATAGTCTGTTACATCAATGCATTCTGGGACTGCTAACTAATCACAAGACGTCATCGTTTTTTGTTCTTTTGTCCAGTGTTATTTAACTGAGGTTACGATCCCACTGACATAAGACTGGAAATGACGTATCCTATAGGGCAGTACTGTCGAGAATGCAAAACGTGCTGTAACGACTGTTATTGAAATCTTTGACCTAGTAGATTTCGTGACTCGTGTTCACGTGGAAACATAAAAGCATTTTCACATGTATAGGAGGCTAGGCAGTCGCTTGTCAGTGCAGAACAATAGTTATTCAAATTGGTCGCCATATTTCGATTCAATATGAGGCACTTTGGAAACGTGATGTTTGGACTACAAAGTTGCACTTATCACCTCGTTATTCATTTATTCATTTGCAAGGTTTACACAACGTTTATTGTAAATTTGGTGTCTTATGATACCTAGTGTTTAGTATACGGTAACAAGTCAAAACAAATACACTCAAAACCCTGGGGTGACGTCACAGTAACATACTAGAACTATAAGAAGTTTTATATCGTCTAGTTCTACTTTACACGGCTCAGTTCTTTGTTATATCTCGCGTATCCCTGGTCATTACGAATTCAAAGTATATATTTAGATATATCCCTTGAATACTAATACTTATATATAGTCCTTGAATGCGTAATGAGGTTAGGAGTCAGTGGATGTAAGATATATCAACTCTCGGGTTGATATATCTCATGTCCACCTCGGTAACGGTAGTCTTCGATTGCACGTTACGTCATCACGGACTCTCGGGGAAGCGTTGGTACCATTTAAAAGATTGAACTCTCTTGGGAATGCTTATCGGCTTTGGAGATGACAACGTTTATTGAAAGTGTATAACCTTAACTTAACGACGCAGCATTGAAATGAAGGAATATTTCACCATTCAATATTATTTACTTTATGTAGAATCAATACTGAGAGTATCGTATCAGGGGTTAGGTCCCGGGGGGGGGGGGGGGTGGCACTCCCATATATGAACTATACGGGGATGATCCGCTGAACAGGGTATGGTTTTTCGAGCTTCTTGTCATAAACAGGGTATGCAATTTCACTCAAGGTCCAAATTCTTCCTGAGTTTCTTGTCATATTCAGGATTTCTACTTTCGTATTGACTGAAACTGGTTACCATGGTCGTAAAAAAATGATACGTGAGATGACATGATAATTGAAACAGGAACTCAGTGCAATTAATTATATCTTTTGTCATAAACAGGGTATACAAATGCAATTTTTTTTGTCATAAACAGGGTACCCCTTTCAGAATTCCAGCGGAACACCCCTACCCAAATTCTGGCGGAGTAACCCCCCCTGGGGGTTAGGTTTACTCTAAAATGTTTTGTCGTTTCCAAGATATCATTTGCATTTATAATTTTCGGATCAAATATCGATGATGCATCTCTAATTTGTATTTCAAAATTTTGCCTTGACTTTAATAGATTACAACTATAATTGAAAGTCATTTTATCCCTAATTACTTGGAGCAGAATTAAGTAAGAGAATAAGCTCAGAGTTCGTAAAATATTTAAGATATTATATTAATGGTTTTGAGTTAACGGACTCGGGGGAATTTTCTTTGAAAGAGGTTGAAAACAATGAGCCGGATCAACAGTTGAGTGGGTATGTAAATCACTGCTTTGCGAGTGATTCATTCAACCATAAGTGAATTATCTTGAGAGGAACACTACAGATCTCTATAGATTAATCTACGACTTCCCGAAATTATTGCCATTCAAGGCTATTAGAAGCAAACTTTGCACTAAGGAGTTGTCTGACGAGTAAAGAATCCTAAGCGGCGCAGAAGTTTCGACGACGAAGGTTTGCCGAAAGAATGAAGGGAATTCTGCTAAGTTTATTCGTAGGATTGTGCTATTTGCACAGTGTACAAGGATCTTGGAACTTAGAAAAATATCGTCGGTATCAGCTTCTTAAGCGAGAAAGAGTAAAGTATTGTAATCAGGAAACTCCAAACTGCAATCAATGCCTTGCTAAATCTGGCTGCTCGTGGTGTGGCAGGGATGGGATTTTCGAGTGTTCACCCAAGCAAATCTGTCTTCAAAAAACAAGGTGCCCTTCGACTCCTCAACACGAACTCCTGGAAACTTATTCCAGAGAAAATGTTCCTTCTTTTCGCGACGTGAGTGTGAATTTTAACCCCCAAAGTGTGGCTTCTGGTGCTAATTCCTGTAGTGAGAGGGGAAATTGTTCGTATTGTACAAGCGCGGGCTCTTGTGTATGGTGCGAAAAGACGAGAAGTTGTCTTCCCCACTACAACGTGAGCACCACAAACAAAGCTTGTGGCAGCGATCTGTGGTATAAGGACCAATGCTTATACAGCTGTAAGTATATTTGTATATAATATATAATATTTGTATATATATTTCGCCATGTTTATAATCTAACTTAGCTTACTACAGTTCATATTTGTATTGCAATTCCTTTATCTTTCGGTAAATATTCAAGTTAACAATACCTATAGTGATTATTTCATTTGCTGGTTTAACATGCTATTCCATAGTTTTCAGGAATATTTAAAACTATTTAAAAAATCCACATCAATTCATTTTAAAAATATCTTAAAATCAGAGCTTAGGATTAATAATTCGAATGGCGGGCTTTTCAGTCACGGGCTGATTAATTTTTGAATTGATCTACATATTTAGCGCTATTTACAGCAACATCGATTATATCTTTCTTATTTCAGCAACCGCACCAAAAACAGGGGGAAATTATTAGTAATGTACTATAATTTCCTCTGACCAAAACGTATAAGCATTTGCTACTAACTTGAGTGATTATAATGATATCTTGGTGAGAATTGGAATAAAATTACAATGATGATGTTATTTTATTATCCACATGGAATTCGCGCTTCAACGAATCAGTGAGGTGAGACACACATTGATTCTCACTTAAAATTTAATAAATTTTAACTGATTCTTTTACCAAATAACTGGTATTACACAGCTTTTATTATGACGGTACTTAAAACCATCGTCTTTTTGGTATTTTTGAATGCTAAATATCCAAGTTTTCGTTGCCAATAGTGACTTCTCGACAACGTGAAAAAATTCCTCTTTAAGAGACGGTCGGCGGTTCTTCTTAGAATTATCTCTGGTTTTTTTTCTTTTTAGGATTCTGGTATTCATTATCATATCGTTCGACAAGATATTTTTCGTGTTTTTCCCCGAAATTATTGAATCACAAAGTCCTTGGAGACTGACCTCTTTAGAAAAATAACCCTTTGAAATGAATCGAGGTGGAACGCATTTAATGGATTTGCATATTTTGAACCACCCTCTTGGAATTCTTCATAAAATTACCATCAAAATTTACTCAATTTTTCAGTTTTTACCGACATTTTTTTGTAAATAAAGTTGGTCAAATCCGTTGATAAATAGTGTAAAAAATATTCAGCTGTTTTGAACAAAAATTTCATTTCATGGTCATCGAGGTGGAACAAAGTTTTAAGCTATATAAACACAGAAAAGTTTCGGTATTTTTCGATCAATATATCTTTGTTTTAAGACAATGTTAAGCGTTTTGAAACGATGTTAAAGTCAAACTCGATTTCTGTGATTCTCTAGGGGAACTAATTTTACCTTCAAACCATTAATTGTTTAACTAGTACAGAGTTAATCCCCTCTATTAACTCCGACTAGTCAGTAACTCATCATATCGAGCTTTAAGCCTTTGAACTAGAAGGATTTTGCGAAGCCTGAAATTTTCCTCATTATTCGTATCGGAGAAATTCACGGAACTCTTTTTGTAAAATGTCAAGAATGATACAGTCGATCCCAAAAACGTTGTCCAAGTGAAAAGAGGTTCATAGGACAATAAATGTCACGTGTTCATTAAATATTCAGTTTTACGCGCGTGGATTTTTTAAATTAGCATACTGATGCAAAAGTAAATTACAGTATTGAAAACTGAATCTGAAAGATGCCGCGGGCTTTCTCGGATGATTTAAGTTGGAGAATGGTATACCGACATTTGTTTTATGCAAAAACATACCAGGAGATAGCCTCTAATCTGTTTGTAAGTCCTAAAACGGTCAAACGGACGTGTACACTAGTGGAGACATTAATCCTTGGCCCGTCGGTCGACCTCTTCAAACAGGAACACTTTTTCCGCATGAAGAGTATATCGTCATGGAGTGTCTTCTAGAACATCCTGAAATGCAATTGAATGAAATAGCGTCGAAAATATTCAATACAACTGGCTCTGCTTTTAGTGCCCAAACATTATGCAGAACGGTCCACAGGCTTGGATTCACGCGCAAGAAGGTATGGTACGTGCAGATTGGTTTGCTCATTACTCATTACTCAGTCTTGCAGAACGTTCTTTAAGTCTGGTAAGGCTTTCACTAGCTCAGAACGTAGCTCTGAAACGGTCTCTAACACTGGAAAATTGGGTAAACTTCTTACAACGTAGCTAGACTTCTTCTTGGAGTCCAAAACCCGAACTTCTAAAGTCGAAAGAACTTGTTTTGAATTACCCGCCGTCGACATTTTCTGCCACGCATGTGATGCAGCACGTTCAGATTCCTAGTTCCACACGCGCGTAAAACTGAATATTTAATGAGACACGTGACATTTATTGTCCTATAAACCTCTTTTCACTTGGACAACGTTTTTGGGATCGACTGTAACTTTTGAGTTTTAAATGCTCATAGTTTGCGCATGCTCATAGTTTGTAAGCAATCCAATCTCGTACCCAGAGCATGCGTTTCTTCTGGCCTTCGGCAAAGAACGAGGGTTCTGGCATAATCCATTTTTTGACCAGAATTTCTTGGACTTCCGGTACAAGAGCGCATGAGTTCAAAGGCTTGCCGAAAATAAATTTAAAAAGAATAAACACAGAACTTGTTTTAAAGCATGATTTTCATTGATTATATTTCACTTCCGGAATATTGCGCATGCGCCAAAAAATGGATTGTGTGAGAGCCTTCGTTCTTCGCTGCAGGCCAGAAGAAACGCAGGCTCTGGGTACGAGATTGATTACCATCGTGCTGAAAGGAATTTACGAAACTGTCAAATTTCATGATCAGTCGTTTCTCGAAACATAGAAAATTCTTTTATATTTTTTTTCTTTGTTATCATAATGGTTGGTCCAACAAAATTATCGGTCCGATTTCTTTCTAACATACGGGAAATGCCTACGGTCAGTAAGCAATGGATCCGCCTTCTCAAAAGTATCGTTGATAACAAACATAACACAAAAGACACCACACTTTTCTCGAAGGAATTCAGTGGCATTTCTTCAATTTAAAAAGGGTTCATTATTGCCGGTTTGCCACTCCTAATGATATTGTATTTTTGCTCTTGTAGCTAAAGTCAAGCCGTGTCCTGAACGTACCAGTGGATGCAAGGAATGCACGGCTGATTCAGTATGCTTTTGGTGCAAGGCTACTGGTAACTGTTCCTACTATCCCCACGATGCCTTTGTTCCTGACAACTGCCCCAGCGACAGCTGGTACTACAAGAGCTGCTCACATATGGAGTTAATAGTTGTACTGGCGCCTATTTTGTGTGTTCTCTTCTTCCCCATCTTGATATTCATAGTCATTGCTATTGTTCTGTGGTGTATGAGACGAATGGGGTACAAGGGAATGGATGACCCGGACAAAGCTGAGGAAGTGCACCAATCACCGCCAAGAGAGAAAAAGCCGTTCATGATGAGTCACAAACCACCAGCGAGTAAAATCGAGGAGTTAAAGAAGAAGTATGGTTTAGAAGATAAGCCGTGAAGTTCACTCGTCTCGCTACCGTGACTTGCGAGCCAGAAAGGTCTATAGAGGTTTTGCACCATCACGTGACGGCGCCATAATCCAGCTTTGACTGCCTGGGGTTAGATGGCAGAACAATAAAATCCCTTTACTCTCGGAAATGGAATTCTTTCTCATTTAAAACGATTGTGTTGTTCCTGCCATCTAACATGACTGCCGTCACGTGATGGTTCAAAGCCTCTAGACCTTTCCCGAATAGCGCAGCGCACTGATTCTAAAAATAGCTTAAAGATTCGGACAAACATTGCATTCTGTTTAACCGCTACGAGGATTATACGAACCGATTTTTTTATTTTTACTTAAAGTTGCAATAATAATCCATGTAAACTAAGATCAACTGCGATCGGCTGTGAAAATTATCTGCTGAGAGTAAACTTGTAAGTTTGTTTGTCCGAATTTCGCCTTGGTCTTCGTTTTTATGGCGTCACGGTTGCGCTGCGCTGTTCGCTTCAGGCCCTGGCTAAACGAGGAAACATGTTTACCGCGCGCATGTTTCCTCGATGTTTCCCAGTTCAGCCACATGCGAAACATTGCTACGTGCAACAAATTTTTGCTTCCAAGACGCAGAAAATTTCATAAAGGTCTTTTTTCAATAATAATAATTTGTCAATATGTGAATAACTATCGTTAGGCCATTTGTGTCATTTCCTACAACTACCAGAATCCCTTGCACACCTCCTTTTGTTTAGTTCATTAGCACCAATAGGACACTTGCATTATATACTCATGTACTACATCTACCAGAATCCCTTGCACACGGCCTTCTTTTGTTTAGTTCATTAGCACCAATAGGACACTTGCATTATATACTCATGTACTACAACTACCAGAATCCGTTGCGCATATAGATAGACATATATCATGACATAGACATATATCATGTGCCTGTTTCTACCAAAGCCAGAGCTACCAGAATGTATCCAAGGTATAAGATATCGATAAGGAATTAGTCTAATGAGTAGTAATTAAAACAACTTGGTGATTTTGATTATTTGTTCGTTTGTTGTTATTGTTTTTCTTTCTCTTTTCTGTCTTTCTTTCTTTCTTTCCGTCTGTCTGTCGCTTGTAATTTCTTTTTCTTTTTTCTTTTTGTTTTCTTTTTGTTTTCTTTTTTGTGTTTTTGTTTTGTTTTTTTTGTTTTTTTGTTTTTTTTTCTTTTTGATTAGTTTTGTTTGTAGGTTTTTATGCTTGCTTGATACACCGTATCTTAAAGTTGAAATAATCGCAACAAGTCCGGCATTATTTTTATTCAATCAATGAGCAATAATTCGCCGAGGTAAATCCCTTTGTCTTGACTTCTTAATTTGTCTTCGCTTTACTCAGGTCTTTCTTTATCCGTTTGTTTCCTATTCATCTTCTTTGTTTAGTCTTCAATTTTATATGTAATATATATACAGTATGAGTGGCCGAGTTTGTATATCGGAATCAACACGGACACGAATACTGTAGATTACTTATCAAACGTCTAGGTTAGTTCCTTTGTGTTTCACTAAAATTTTCAGAAGTGAATCTGCCCAAGAAATTCCAAGTTAAATTTTATGCAAATGAACACGATTCTGTATCTGATTTACAAAACTCTTCACGGTCGTGATTTCTGTTGTTTTTTCCTCATGGAGTATTAATGAGTTTGATAATACCCTTAAACTACCTCTGGGCTGATCAAAGGAGAAAACCAGAGAAAATGAAGAAAACCCCTCGAATCAAGGGAGAGACCTAACCAACCATACACACATGCATGGGAGTCTAACCAGAGACCCCAGAGGAGAGTTTCCTAGCGCAATGTTCTTGACCCACATAATTTATGAGTTTTATAAACTAAGAATAAACTGTCATTTGTCATGTAAATCGCTGTACGTGAGTCATCACCTCCTCCTTTGTGCTCAGTTGCGCAGTAAAAAAATCCTTAAACAATTACATCCGTGTTTAAGACTGTTTTCCACAAAATTTTCATTTCAAGAAAAAAAAATCTTTCAACTATTTCTTTCTTTTTTTCTCTTTAGAGATTACTGTTTTTATAGTAATCGTAGTCTAGTAGTTGTTCTCTAACTAAAAGTTTGATTTAAGACAAAAAAATGTTTTTAGTCACTTAGTGAATATCTAAAACCCAGACTCATTATATTTAATGAGTTAATCTAACAGGTTTTTTCTACACTTGCATGAGAAATCTCCTATTGCATGCTAATGGTTGTTATGACAACAGTTTCCTTGGTAATGCAAATTACTATCTGTACTGGCTTGAACAGCTTCCTGAGTGGGGACTGTCATCTTACGTGATTAACTGCTTTCCTCATGTTTTTCTCGCTTGCAAATAAACTTTGTTAGTATACCAAATTTTTGCTTTCTCCTTTGTAGTTAGTCTAGACATAGGGCTAAGAAAAGCTGCAGCAACTTTTGTTTCTACGTCGATCCAAGCCACTTTGTGTGGCTTTCTTTGTCTGTTCATTTAGTAGTTGTGTTGTGTAGCGACCTCATTCAGTACCTAAAGAACCTCCACCACAAAGACCACCACTACATCCAGGCTTCATGCCGCTTCCAAATGCACAGCAACCATTACAGATAGGAGCAAATATAAATAATAATATTCACAACAATTGATTATTTTTATTATATCAATGAGCAAACATTCGTTGAGGTGTAAATCCATTTGTCTTTAGTTTTTTTATCTCTCTTCGTTTTACTCAGTTATTTCTTTATTTGTTTGACGTTTCTTATTTATCTTTCTTTTTGTCGGTCGGTCGGTCGATCGGTCGGTCACTTAGTTGAGCATTCAATCTTTTCATTACCCTAAGAACCTGAAGAAAAACCCTCGAATCGAAGGAGAGACCTAACAAACTTTACTCACGTGATGCCGAGTCTGGGAATCGTACCGAGACGAAGAGGCAAGTGTGCTAGCGCTACGCCACCATTGTACTGCGGGCCCGCATAAATTTATGAGAGTCATGAACTAAGAGTAAACTGTCATTTGTCATGCAAATCGCTGTACGTGAGTCATCGCCACCTCCTCATGTCTCTTCGTGCTCAGATCGGTGTTTAAGACTGTTGTTTTTCACATATCCTCATTTCAAAAAAATATCTTTCAAATATTAAGTATTTTCTAGCTAGAGATTCCTTTTTTTATAATCGTAGCCCAGTAGTTTTCATCTTGTTTCCTCCTGAGATCCTTCCTCCGAGGTCTTTCTTAAGCACATCCTTGATTCACGATTTAACTGTAGAGTCTCTAACTAAAAGTTTGATTTAAGACAAAAATATGTTTTTTTAGTTTACAGAGTGAACATCTAAAACCCAGACCCATTTTATTTAATGAGTTAATCTAACAGCTTTTTTCTACACTTGCATGAGAAATCTCCTATTGCATGCTAATGGTTGTTATGCCAACAGTTTCCTTGGCAATGCAAATTACTATCTATACTGGCCTGAACACCTTCTTCCTGAGTGGGGACTGTCATCTTACGTGATTAACTGCTTTCCTCATGTTTTTCTCGCTACGAATAAACTTTGCTAGTATACCAATTTTTTGTCTTCTCCTTTCCAGTTATAGTCCAAACAAGAAGGCTAAGAAACGTTGCAGCCGCTTTTGTGCAAACTTAAAAGGAGATGTTTCTACATCAATCCAAGCCACTTTATGTGGCTTTGTTTGTGTGTTTATTTAGTTGTGTTGTAATGGCCTCGGCACCTATACAACCTCCACCACAAGGGCCACCACTACATCCAGGCTTTCCAAATGCACAGCAGCAATTACAGATAGGACCACAGCCAAAAAATCTTAAAGATATGTTGAGCGTGCTTCAGAGAACACAAGCTATGATGCTACAGTTGACTATCAGGTCAGTCGTTAAAATTATATTAAATACGTTTGCGACCACTATCGCTTTATAATTACTGATCTTATCCAAATCCATTGTTTTCAGTCTGCATTATCCCAACGAATGCATAGAGGAAAATCAGACATATTTAGTTCATTCATTATTGGCTTTGTTTCTATGATAAACAAGCTAGAAAGAAAACAATTGGATTTTGATAAGAACAATAATTATACTAGATAATCACTTCGGCACGCAGCATTCGTAGGTATAATGCAGGCAGCTTCGGGCTACGCCCTCAGCTGCCTGCATTATACCTACGAATGCTGCGTGCCTCAGTAAATATCTATTAAAGAGTATGGCACGAACAAGGTGTACATTATCTGAAAGCCGAATAAACATATTTTAGGAAGAAATCTTTAAAATGTGATGTACAATAGCAGGACATATTTAACAATTTCTAAGGAAAGCAATAAGATTCTCTAACCATAAATACTCGTTTTCTAAAACATCCTTCCATATTTTTTCTAAGGGAAAGTTCACTTAATATGCCGAGGAAAGGGGGGTGGGGTGAAGAAGATATGTGTTTGGGGGGGGGGGGGGGGACAAAGCTCCTTGGGACATGAAAAGGGGGGCTCTTAAAATTTGACATGCACACAAGGGGAGCTGGCTCTCAAATTTTAATTTTAAAATTTTCATGGGTTAGTTGGGGGGCCTTTTGGAAAATGAAGTCCACAGTAAAAAAATGTTTTTGAGAAGAAATCTTTATCCCCCACGCCGCATTCAATGAACCGTTTCCCTAAGCAAAGTCTTTTGAACTTTTATGTTGCGAAGAATAGTCAAAATTGTTTTTCGATCCTCGCCTGAACTTAAATAACTGAAGAATTTCATCTCTGAACCAAGCGGGAAAGGAGACGAAATCTCTTAGTATAGTAATGACCTTTTTAAATTTATTCTGAGTAAAATAATTGTTATTTTTTTACTGAATTGAAAGCGGCCTCATAGAATTGCTTTAAGTTTCCCCATATTATAACCAAATATTTGGTCTACAAAGTCTCAGCAAGTTGCTTTCAAAGATAAGGTCTGGATTTAGAGATAATTTGTGAAATGTAAAGTCAAGGGCAACAAAATTTTGATGAAAGGAAAACTTCGATTTCAACCAACCTAGCGTCAGGAGAAAGTTTGATTCAT
Organism: Actinia tenebrosa; assembly: GCF_029948245.1. Taxonomy (NCBI): domain Eukaryota; kingdom Metazoa; phylum Cnidaria; class Anthozoa; order Actiniaria; family Actiniidae; genus Actinia; species Actinia tenebrosa. The sequence goes on from NW_028292579.1 coordinate 12,304,606, forward strand.
GTGTACTATGTATGCGAAAAATCATATTTAACTTTAGTCTGTTACGAGAGCTATAACCGTTTCAACTTAAGTACCCTCACATTCTGAAAACTGGGTCGAGCCACCTTAAACAATTTTTTCTTAAAATATAAAACGCATATTAGTACAATATCTCAGAAGATTAGGCCATCTCGTCACATTTGATAAAATGATAAAATTTAGATTTCGCTCTTTCATTTATTTCTTCTTGGCAATAACAATAATAACAATAATAATGGAAACTTTATTTCATATTTACTATTTATTTTACAAATAGGTAATTTAGTACAACTGACTACTTGAGAAACGCAAGAATACGCATTTACACGCTATTAAACACACACACACAAACGAAGGAAGAAAAGAAAAAAAGATTACAATTTCATCAAATCAGGATTATTCCAAGCTTTGCTCCTACAACAGAAAATATAGTATGCTGATCTTATGGTTATATTCATCATATTTCTAAGTATATATTTTGGGTTGTTTTTGTAGAGCCCTATGTTGTCAATCATTTCTATAAAAGTGGAACGTTCATCAGAAAAAAAGCGCCAAGAAAACTAATAGACATGTTTACTAATTTAACGCATTTGAAATCACTACTTTTAAAAGCCTTTGAGACTGTTTTTGTACCTTTCTTTTTTGCGTTTACCGTTATTTTTGAGATTTGAACCCCACAGTCAGTTCTAGAACATAGAGGCATAGTTATTGCAAATATTCTCCCGAACTTAACCGTTTGGAACCGCGTCCGAGAGCGTTGTTGACGAAGATGAGGTGAGCTGTTTAGGTACACCGCACTTTAAAAAACGTTTTCTCCAAAATTTGGTTAGGACGAGCTGTAGAAATTTCACAACCACCTCGATAAAGCTCTGGTCTGGATTATGTAGGAAAGTTTGATAAAACTTGCAATGATTTTTAGCAAAACTCTCATATTTTAGCCGTTTACAACGACAATTAGAAGAAGAAAAAATATTCGGTGAGTTTTTAAGATTTGATGCTGATTTTTCATAAAGCTCATCCGGAATACTTGGTATGTTTCTACAGCGCGATGTTTTATATGCTTCAAATATTGGATCGAATTTTCAAGCGGCGTCATGGATTTTGGATCCCCCGGAATCGGTGGATTGGCTCGCTTATCCTTCGGAAAATGTTCGGGATTTGTTTTGAATACCGTACGATTCAGAGTTATAAAAGCTTGAATGATTTCCTTTATTAAACCAAATAAATTGTCAAAGACTGTCAATCTAATGCGCATACATACACACACACTTATTTCTTTGCCTTTTTCACACTTTAATTTGATAAATGCATTTTGGAATCTAGGGTAGATTCTAGTGTAGATAGTAGATTCTAGTGTGGAATCGCAGTATGAATATTAGATTCTAGTATAGAAACTAGTGTAGAATCTAATGTAGAATCTAGTTTATAAAATAAATTAAATAGTACGCACGCTGTGATTGGTTGATAGCCATGTTTGCATGAGGGTATGCAATCTCGTACCCAGAGCCCTTATTTCTTACTGCGCATGCTCGACGAAATAATTGGGCTCTGGAAAACTCCAATATAAAAACTTATACTAGAATCTACACTAGAATTTATACTAGATCTACTATCTACACTAGAATCTACACTAGAATCTATACTAGATCTACTATCTACACTAGAATCTACCCTATATATAGAGCTAGGCTATTAGCTATCAGGCTATTGGCTACATGGATATATTTGAATAAAAGCACTGCAGAACATTTCTGTGGTTTTAGGGAAATGTGGTTCAAAGTTTTCTATATTTCTAAAAATATATATATTAAGAAATATTGACATAAGTTTTTAAAATTCATCATCTCGATAAACTCTCCGTTAGATGATGGGGTAAAATCTTTCTAGAAGAGTAAAGTATAGATCTCACGGAAGCTCAGTGGGTAGACTGTAGTGTAAAACAATTATCTGTAGGTCGTCGGTTAGATTCCGACTCGTGAGACAAACATATTTTTGATAGAAAATAAAACATCCAATCTATGATAGTATAATAGTAATTGATCGACATACTTGATGCGTGAAGTTGAGTCATCATCCGCACACCACAACGACAGTTGCACTGAGGCAAATCCAACTGCCAATCACGCAGATGAGAAGATAATGGAACAAAAAAAATATCTGAAGACATAGCATAAATTAGGAATTTTCGATTTTCAGATTTTCGATATCAGTGAAAGACATCCGAGGTAAATTTCACTAAATTTGATATTGTATTGGATTATCTGTAGTTATCTTTCGCTTTTTTTAAGTAAAAGAGATTCAAAGCCTAAAACTGTCGGCCTTGGAAAACTTTGTCGAAGAATCTTCGAAGAACAAAACTAGCCCCTGGGGGTGATGGTGAGTTGTGTACAAAATTCCCAAAACAAAAAACAAAAAACAGTGTAGAGCATTTCGATCCGATTTCACTTCATGGTTTTTAGTATGGGAGAAATTATCTTCATCTCGAATAAAAAATGATTGAATATTTTTTCCCGGATCTTATTTTTACCTTTCAGTTTCATTCAAATTGTTCTCCCTGTGAAAGCTCAGCTTTTAGGCAGTGCCTAAATATGTATATTATGAAATGACTGGCCTATTGGATTCGGGGAGTTCACAATAATCTTAGACAATGCAGTCAACGATCCACACAACAAACCCCAATATTAAATTCTTAATTAAGACTGATGTCTTCGTAAACAACTGCTGTCACTTAAACAAAAGAATCATGATCAAAAATGAATTTGTTAAAAGATCACTCAATAGCGCAGCGCGGTTATACTAAAAATAGATGTCACGAGATCGGACCCCCCGCATGACTCAGACAAACAAAACACAAAGGTCATAGTAAATGTAAAGCGGTTTTCATTACGCTCGCTAGTTTCTTTATATTTTCTCGTCGTTTTTTTTTGACAAAATGGTCAGTACGAAACATTGCTGCTGGGGAAGATGTAATAGTGATTCAAGATACCCCGATAGACTTCCAGAATCGCTCAAAGAAATGGAGAAATTGGGCCAAAAGATCTTCATTCCATTCATCAAGCCATCACAAGACCTCGAGCGTTGTCAGAGGTGGATCAATGCTTGTTCTCGAGAAGCGTTTTCGCTAAAGAACATTACCAGAAACACTTATATATGTGCTCTCCATTGGGTTGGAGAAAGAGGTCCAACAGATGAGTTTCCCGACCCTCTCAAAGCCAATCTGAGAGATAATGAAACCAAGAAAGCTTGCCGTACCAAAAGGAAGGCGCCAAAGGAAAGAGATATTTACAAACCTTGTTTGAAGAAGTCGAATTCAGACAACGAGAAAGATTGCATTTGCACCGTTAACGAGCCCTGTGAGTTGGAGGAAGAACTAATTATTGAAGACAACGAGCCAGGTAATAACAAGGCTACACAGACTAATATCTCTAAGTATGAGTTGGCGATCAAGGTAGAGACATTGATTCTTCGTAATCAAGCTAAACTACCAGAAGAAAAGATAAAAATTGTAAGTAATCTTTCTTATGAAGTGATCAGTAAAGACCCCAACCTAATGAAGTACTATGTTGGCCTAACTTCGTCTCAGTTTGACATCCTCTACGATTTTTTGAACGAAGTTTGTCCTTTGGACACAATATCATTTTGGGGTTGTAAAGGAAACCGAGTTATAAAAGTTAAGTGCTCGCGGCGTCTCTCGAAATGGTCATCCAGAGAGAAACTGTTCATTTGCCTCCTAAGACTCAAAATGGGCTTTAACATTAAAACACTGGCGCACCTATTAAGTACCCCTGACAAGGAAATAAAGGATACCCATATCAGGACCATCTTTACTACGTACATTCAGCTAATGTTCAAGATATTCCGCCAAATGCAGAAAATAATTTTTCCTACCAAGGAATTTTTGCGACGTTTCCTTCCAAAAGTATTCAAGTCAATCAAAAATGTTCGATGTAGTATAGACTGCACAGAGTTTCGAGTTGAAACCTCCAGAAACTTTGCCCAGCAAGGAAATACATATTCAAGTTACAAGCACAGCAATACTTTCAAGTGCCTTATTGCCTGTACCCCTACTGGTGGAGCTTGTTTTGTGTCCGATTTATTTGAAGGGGACGTCTCAGATGTGCAGATATTTGAAGAAAGTGGCATCCTCAAAGACTTGGAGCCAAATGATGTCATTCCTGCAGACAGGGGATTTACTGTCCAACATTTAGTTAACCCCCTGCAGGTTAAACTCAAAATCCCAGCCTTTTTAAAGGGAAGAAAGTCTCTGACAGCTAAAGAGGAGTTGGAAACCAGAAAAATTGCCAAAGCAAGAATTCACATTGAACGTTTTAATCAAAGACTCAAACAATTTAAACTAGTAGGGAGAAAAATTCCCCTCAGCCTTGCACCGCTTGCCACTCAAATGGTTGTTGTGGCCTGTGCTCTTGTGAATTTTCAAGAAGTTCTTTGTAAATAAATACATGCATATAATAATACACATAAGTTTCACTTTCAGGACTGTCATATTTTACTAACATGTACATAATGTAAATAGAAGAGTCACTCATTTACACAGGTTGTAACTAATATAGACTGACTGGTATATTTTGCAATCACTCTATAAAAAATCCTTATTTCTTAATTCATCAATTTATTAATTCATAATTATTCAAAGTGTACTCTAGATTATTACTGAGCTGCAGCATAGATAACATGGCTTAGTTTATATCCCATTGGGCTTGCCTTGAATACTGATAGTCCAGAATGTGGATTTCTGTGCTCTTTAAGTCCATCATAAATATAACATGTGCCATGATGAATTATGATGCTAATGTAGTGGCCTTCATTCCATAAAGTGGCACTGTGAAGGTATAACTAGGTGGAATTGATAACAAGGGTCGCTGGTAAATCTTCCCATTCTAGATGACCTGCTCTACTGAGTAAGTCCACACAAAAGACAAAGACATTATTAAAGCAAACAAATTGTCTGGGTGAATTTGCTCGCAGTCCAGAACAGTACCAGGCAAGGTATTGCTTTCCATTGCAATCAGTGACAGTATCTTGCAAACAAGGAATGCCTGTAAGTGGTTTGTTCTGAAATCTTCTTCGGCAGAGGGAAACACTTGGATTCAGCCATTCATGAAAGGCACTTTGAAATGTGGTTATACCTGGACAACAACTAAGATTGATGTTGCATGTTCTATAGATTTTAACTGGTGAAGGGCAGTTAGGCAGACCACAAGTTGATATAAATTCAGTGGTCAAGACTGACTTCAGAAGCGGCAAAAAAAAATCTGCTTCATTTCCATACAAATCAATATCACCAGAGTTGTTGAACTGAGCTGCTGCTTGTGGTATTACAGCAACCTTTGCATCACCATATTGGTGAAGTTCTAATAAATGCAATGAGGTTTTAATAATAGCACCCCCTCCATATACATTATCAAGGTTTAGTCTGTTCGACTTTGCTAAACTTTGAAATATCATGATCCAGTTGTCAATGGGGCAAGTGTTCGTAAGTGATATCCCACCTGATGTGACACACCCCCAAGGCAAAATGACGAGATTAGTGCTAGATGCAGCAAACATGGTTGTGTAGCCCGTACTGCTAAAAGAAGTGCATGTGGTTGGGTAGCTAGTACTGCCAGACGAGGTACATGTGGTTGGGTAGCTAGTACTGCCAGGAGAAGTGCATGTGGTTGGGTAGCTCGTAATGCTAGGAGATGTGGTTGGGTAGCTAGTACTGCCAGACGAGGTACATGTGGTTGGGTAGCTAGTACTGCCAGGAGAAGTGCATGTGGTTGGGTTGGTTGAACAGCTACCGCTGCTAGAAACTGAAGCATATGTGTGATCATGTGATAACACGAATGGCAAAAGATCTCTTGGAATCCTCATTTCAAAGACTTCAGGTGCAACTACTCTTGTCCAGAAAGCTGTAAGGGAGAGTAGTATGTCTGATATGCATGATTCGTCCCTGTAAATCCTCTCAGCAGACACTGGACCTTCCTTTGCATACAATACAAAGTCACAATACTTCCTTTCTGTTACAAGGAGTTGCATTTGTGTTTGATAGTAATATGAATGACTGTGCTTTAAAAGACATTCGTTGTCTTTTATGTAAAAGCACTGCCTTTTCATGACTTCCTGTGATAGAACAGACTCTTGGATCACACTTTGAATAGTGTGATCATGAAAAACCTTTAGACTCTTAATCTCTAGCAAACCATCTTCTTCCACAAGACCATCAGGAGAACATGCTAGCCAGGGGTATTTGGGATTAACCCACAATCCAGATGCCACAACTTGATGCTTTGTTTGAGCTTGGTATTTCAATATAGCATCGGCTTCATTTTCTAAGCCTCTTGCCATCCAAACAGACTGGTAGTTTTCACTCTCCATATTCCATTTGTAAGATGATATAAACTTCGCACTTCGACTGGCTGCACTTTTGGATCCATCAAGTACAAGTTTTCCAATCTTAACAGCTTCAAGGCATTTGGAGGCGGTTAGTCGAAGCCATCTCTCAGAGTGCCATTTTTCACTTTGGCTCTGTTGCTCTGTGTCAGAAAGTTGGGTGAGTGATGAGGGAGTTAAGTTCTTAACAAGGATTTCTACCTTCTCTCTTAACAAAGGCAAGCAAATATCGTCTACTGAGTAATCATTATATGAAACCTTCAGTTGTGTCGTCCACATAGAAATTTTCCCGGTCTTAGCATTTTCATATTGTAGCCGAGAGACAAAGTTATTGGTCATTGACGATGTTACCTGTCTGTATTGAGGCGGTCGTGGATCGAAATCTATAACTTGAACTTGTGTTTTCTTTTTTTTGGAGGGATATTTGGCATCTGAGAGTCTTTTGGGATTTTTCTTTCTCTTTTTTCCTTTGTTCCATGAACACTCCTGGCTAGTACATGGTGTAGTTACGATATGTCCGTGTTCTTTGACGTGGTCTAATAACAACAGCAAAACCGCAACTACGTGGCTGCATCGGCCAAGTTCTGACGCTTTGCATGGCTCACACAATGCATGTATAACTGCGCCACTTTGAATCGATAAAATTATCAATACGTTGTGAGGAAGATCTGTTTTCATTGAGGGCCAAACGTGCGCGCGAAGGAAATAATAATCACTGTTCTTGTTGTCAGTAACGTCGTGTACGAAGCCAGAGTCAACATATTTACGTCCGTTCTTGAAAGGCTTGTCAGTCATATGTCCGAGTCCGTGTCCCTTTGCTTCATCATCACTATCATCAGACGTTTGATCTACGACTTCACTTTCTGATCGTGATGGAAGCGATTCTAAAGCATAGAAATAAACGTGTCCATAGTTGAACTGCGCCGGTATGTCATTGGATGGAAAGTTTTTCCAGCCCGATGTAGGTATTTCAGGGACTTTATTCTTTGGCTCTTTGATTATTTTTCCGTCCTTGCTGTATTCCTTGGATACCTTAATATCGAGCCACCTACCTCCATCTATACTCGGATCAAGAATGCGGTAATTTCCAGCGTTTATACAATCCTGAACACGTGCGAGCAGTTCGCTACGCTTTCCAGTGACTTTTAGGCCTCTGCATTTAAGCCAACGCTTTAACTGGTAGACAGTATAGTTTCCCGGGTCAGCATCAAACCTGGATCCAGGAACTCCATCATTTTCAGTCAAGTTTGTAGCTGTTTTAAGTGGATTTAGATACGAAGTATTTATATTTGCAGTCATTCCTCTTCTACTGAGATGGTTTGTTTGTCTGAGTCACGCGAAAGGTATCATATTTCGTGACGTAATAACCGCGCTGCGCTATTGGAATCAGATACAGAATAAAGCAATCATAAAAACAAGAACTCGAAATGCTGAAATACTCGAAATTCATCAAACTAAAGTTTAAGGAATAGTGTGTGTGTGTATGTGTATTTTTATTAGCGACTTTAACGCACGGTTAACAAATTGACATCAGATTTTTATGTGTCTGTCCTCTTATTGACAATAAATTGCGTCATCACTTTGTCAAAGTAGTGTGGATCCACGAGGCGTAGCCGGAGTCAGGCTTGAATGTTAAGTGTTGGGGGTTTGAAATGTTTTGGTTCACGCGTGACGTTAGTCTCCCCCACAGGCGCTTTCAGCTCATATTGGGTGTCTAACGACATCACTTTATTGTACTAGATGGAAACACGCCGCGTCAGTTGCCCTTAGGTTGTAAACACATTTATCTTGGCTTTGACCATGAGCAATCTTTTAAGGGTTGGAAAGAAAGTCTTTGGCTTTGGCATTATCGCCATTATTCTCATAGTAACCTTCCTTTTCACGGTCCTTCCGTCCCGGCCAGTTTCAGAAAACAAAAAAGCAACTGAAAAGATTGCACAGTTTCAAGAAAAGACAGAATTACCGAAGATAGAATTACAACAGTATGTTCATCCGCATAACAGTTCTATTAAAGGAATCGAGTTCAACCTGAAAAAAGCAACTGCAAAGACTGCACAGTTTCAAGAAAAGACAGAATTACCGAAGATAGAATTACAACAGTATGTTCATCCGCATAACAGTTCTGTTAAAGGAATCGAGTTCAACCTGAGTCTTCATATCTACAGTCTTGCGATGCAACTTATGGCTCAACTGGAAAGCGGAAAAAAGGTAGAAAAATTGACAATGGATTCGCTAATAGAAGCCATGGCGCCTGTGACCGCTATATCGAGTAATCATTTTCATGAGCTCATTGCACACCTTGGCGATTTTCATCGATTCGTTCCCAACAAGAAACTGGTTGTTTACGATCTTGGGCTCACTCAGAACGAAGTTTCATCTTTAAAAGGGATAGATTATGTCGAGTACAGAAAGCTTAATGTATCTGTATATCCTGAGCATGTTAGAAACTTACACTCGTATGCTTTTAAACCACTCGTCATCCAGCAAGTACTTGCAGAACGAGGAGGAGTATTGTGGATGGATTCTAGCGTGAAAATCAGAATGCCATACACTAAATTACTCGAACAAATGGTGAACAGCAGCTCCGGATTTCTTTACTACTTGCATCCAAATAGGCATAACATTTTGTCTGCTACCCAACCAAGGATGTTTGAATATTTGCCAATGAATAACTTGCACGAAATGAAGTTTAATCAACCCCAGGCAACTGGATTCATAACTTTTAACACCCCCGAGATCCGTAAGTTTATATTTAAATGGGCGATACTTTGTAGCCTTGTTCAGGATTGCATCATACCCAAAGGGTCCACGATATATTGTGGTTCTAAATTTCCAGAAAAACCAGCTAGTGGTTGTCACCGGTATGATCAGTCGATGTTTTCTATTCTGGTAAGGAATGAATTCGGCTCAGAAACTAAGAGATATATAATAGGTGAGAAGTTAGATTATGCAGATGTTAACAGAATGACTTAACATCCACCTGAAAGGTTTTTATTCATTATTGCCAAAGGCTGAAATATGTTAAGCTTTACAAGAATTAACGCAATACAATATAAGTGTATTGTGCTTTTACGATTGTACATTTTCAAAAACAAAAAAGGGAATTTATCCTTGAATGTGTTCTCCATTTAAACATCTTGGACGATATGTTTACATGTGGTTGTACCATTTTATGCATTTCTGTGGATCTTCATAGGCCCTCAAAAGACGCTAGTCTGACTCATTTGGAATTTGGTTTATTTGTTGAACCATTGCAATATCCAAAAAAGAGGGATTAAAAAACTCAGAACTGACTGATATTTATACCTAACGGAGCTTTGTTTGTATGAAATCATAGACAGTTAAAATCCTAAAATTCCTAGTGGAAAATATACTTATATTGTATTGCGTAAATAAATGTCCAAAAACACTGTATTGAATGTGTGTTGTGGTTTATTGTCTGCACCAAAACGCTAATGAAAGTTTGAAAACGTTAATGAACTTACGCAAACATATTCATGATTGTCAAATTCAATGCTAAATTTCTTAATGAAAGTTCCATCGCATTATTGAGACTCCGTTCGCCTTATTGTATGCCTGTTCGCTCTAATGACAATGCTTCTTCGCTTCAATGAATATTCCTTTGCGGTTAATGAACAGCAAAAGGTGTAAAACTATCTAGCAACACTAGCGAAAGAACTAGACCATTTGCTTATAGAGTGAAGTCATTTTATATTCTTTCTAAACCCCCACAGATAACGACTAGTTCTGGAACTAGCTTGGACTGCGTCGGTGTTTTTTAGTTGAAACAAATGTGTCGTAGTGGATAATTTTATCACCGTAAATACGAAAGATAGTAGACTGACGTTTTGGACGTTAGTCCTTCGTGGGAGTCAAATCAATCCCCACTGTAATTCAGTAGAAAAATTAATCATCAATACTATGAAATAGATATTAGATTAATACACATTGGTAGACCCTAATTCCATTGTTTACTTTTGTGACCACTTGACTTATTTTTTTACTAGTTAGCCAATCCTACAGCGAGAATATGTGCATTTGCATGTGAATTCACTCGCAGTGACCACAAAAATTATTTAGTACTCTTTGCAACACAATCTTGAATAAATGGCGAGAATATGCCTATGTGATATACCATTTTGGTGCCCATAGCTACACCGTTAATCTGTCGAAAAAAGCGGTCGCCAAAGGAAAAACAATTAAGGGTGAGAACAAGTTCAGCTAAACGCAATAAAGTAGGAGTGCTAGGTTCTAAAACGGTGCGAAGATCAAAAAAATGTTTGAGAGCATTGAGACCTTCATCATTAGGAATGACGGTATATAAAGATTTAACATCCATGGTAAATATTCTACGATAACTATGTGATATCTATTTTGCTGGCTTTGGCAAAAAATAAGTTGGTTAAAAATAGGTTGGACTGCCACGGTTAGTCGAGTCTCACTATAATGTCAGGTAAATAGTATTGTTTCCTCTTCGTTTCCTATACTAATCGAAGCGAGCATGTTGAACGGCTCACATCCCACTCTAAATGCAAACGAAGCAAATGAAGCATGGTATGACACAATATTATTCACATTTCTCAATCATTGCAAGCTCACCGTTCGTATCGCTTCGATGCAAAGGCACGGCTACCATTCAAGTTGGCATAGGGAACTGTGAAGTTGACTATTCTTCTCAACTATAACAACTAAGGCCTAGGGCAAACGTCGAGCTTTCCATGCACCGAACTCATTAAAAACAATGGATATCAGGTGATAATGAGGCGGCATTCTTTGATGTTATTAAGTTCGGTGCATGGAAAGTTCGACTTTTGCTGAACATTTGATGGCACTGGATTCGAAAGGCGAATCATCAGCACTAAGTAGACATTGTAAAGAGAAACACGAAGGGCTTATTACTACGGAGCCCGATTAGTGCCATTTTTTCTCGGTTTTTTCTCGGTTTTTTTCTCGACTTTTTTCACGACTTTTTTCTCGACTTTTTTCACGACTTTTTTCTCGGTTTTTTTTCTCGGTTTTTTTCTCGACTTTTTTTGACCGCTTATTAGCTGGTATCGCAGGCTCCGTTGTTTAAGCTCATGTTTCGTAACGTTGCCTTCAACCGAAACACTTTTATGTTTAACTCAATATACATTGTACGACGTACTTTACCGTTTACTGTACCATTGCTACCTATACCTTTCTACGATACATATCCATAATACTCTCATATAAGTCTCGTACCCTCAACTCGTCCCAATCACCCACTGCCTTAATATCTATTTATTTATTTTATGCTGTTTATTTTTCTTTTCTTTTTCATCTTTTTTCCTTAAAATCAATCACTTTTCACATACGTACCCCCCCCCCCCCCCCACCACCACCACCTCCCCCTTTGCTTGAGTCCGAATACCTGTGTCAAACATAGTGTAGTTGGGTTTTTAATACCTGATGAATCTATGTTTTTAAATTTTTAAATATTTAAGTACACGTTCCAAAAGCCATTACATGTATGATACTTGTATAATACATGTATACTACACGTATTTTTGACCGGTATTTTACCCCATAGAGAACTTTCATTTGCAGCTCGTCATATTGTCCATGCTCTCAGCATAGAATGAGCCTGCTCTACTGTTGTTCAGCGGTCAAAAAAGCCGAGAAAAAAGTCGAGAAAAAAGTCGAGAAAAAAGTCGAGAAAAAAGTCGAGAAAAAAGTCGAGAAAAAAACCGAGAAAAAAGTCGTGAAAAAAGTCGAGAAAAAAGTCGAGAAAAAAGTCGAGAAAAAAGTCGAGAAAAAAGTCGAGAAAAAAGTCGAGAAAAAAGTCGAGAAAAGTAAAAACAATCACGAAATTTGCATGGCACTAATCGGGCTCCGTATATTACAGAATTCACCGTGAATGTGACAAGATCCTTTCAAGGTGATGCAATGTTAAGACAAATAACTGAGTCTGTTAAAATTAGCAGAGAAGAACAAGATAAATGATAAATAACAAAACAGAATGGAACTTTATGAAGATCCCTAGAACAGTTACAATGTAAATTTTCTTTCTTCTTCTTCTTTTTACATCGCGCGCAAGTTTACCGCACGCGCTCTCGTTCATCACGAGTATACAGTCCTTTGACTAAACGTTGTCCTTTGATCGGCTTCATCCCTACGCGCCTAGACCGAAAAGGACCATGGGGATAATTAATTCACAGTTACTAGCTGCCGCATATGTTATCTAACACGTCTTGAGCTCGCTTTTTTCGATCCCATTTAATTTGCTAAAACCATGCCTCGAGCATATTAAACTGGCGAGCAGTTTGGATGACGCAAGTTCTGGGTAATTTACCCATTATCCTTTTCGGTCTAGGCGCGTAGGGATGATCCGATCAACGACAACGTTTAGTCAAAGGACTGTAAACAGTATATCGCAACGTAATCATTCAGTTAGATTCAGTTAGGTTGAACAGGTCCTACTAAACGGACGAAACTAGTCCCTAAACTGCAATTGTGTTGTTGTTAGTGCGTGGGAGATCATAAAAATCACCAGAGGATGTGTATAGATATGAAGAAACATGGCACGGCTTTATTTGAATGATCTGAGAACAAAATATTTGTAAACAAATCCGTTCAGTTTATCACTCATTAATTAGAAAAATGATCCCAAGAACTGATAAAAAGAAAAAAAATCTTGGAAAGAGAGTTTTGAGCGTAATAATAGAGACAAAAAGCTATATAAATAGAGCAAGTTTAGCTTATGCGCGATAAGACCTCGAGTCGAGTTCGAAAATATGAATGAAAACAGTGCCGCCGGTTAACCGTCGCTTTGTACAGTAAAGTTTTCAGTGTCATCTACGCGCCTCATCGACTATCTATTGACTCATAGAAAACTCGACCTCGTAGTATAATTGTTAAATATTGAGCACTTTTATCTAGAGCAATCTTTTCATTTCTTTTTCAGTACTTATATTATCACTGCCATTTGTATCCCGATACCTCACTCGACTCCCTCAGCACTTTCCAGTTTTATCTACTAGAGAAAATCTGTGTTGAAATTCTCAGTTACGTCATGAATGTCAACATCTTATTCATAGCATTAAATAAAAAGTTGTTCGGTGACTTCAAGTCTTTTTTCATTCACACTCTTTCATTTTCCTGACCTTGTTCAAAATGAGCAATCCAATATTTTCTGTAGGGAGAATATTATATAAAAGTATAGCAAATCTTAGACGTTTTTCAATTAGTGTAAATGATCTAAGTCTGAAATTTTTTATCAACCATCAAATTGACCATAATTCTTGAATTAAACGAAATAGTTCGGCAAACTAGAGTTTTCATCATTATTTTATGACTCTTTGCTTGCATAGTAAAAAACTCTTTTAGTAACGATTATTCATAGGTATTTCACATAAAAGCGTCATGAAGAACCAAGTTCATGACACATTCTTGGTGGTTGCTAAGGAAACACAGGTTTTTTATTTTGAACGTTGCTAAGCAAATGAAAATAATCACTGACTCGAGGCCAACGCAAACTTTCAAATCAACGCTTATTAGTTGTCAGGGCATCTTTTGTCTGTTCGATTATATAAACTAATTACGATTTTGAGACGACAATACCACTAAATATTGAAGGCTAGTTGGGAGAAAATATATTACTATTGGGCGGAGTCGCGAAGCCGCAAAATACCGAATATATTTTCTTCCAACGCCGTCAATATTTCGTGATATTGTCGTCTCAAAATCGTAATTAGTTTATAGTATCGCGATTCTAAAGAATTTAACACATAAAAATGAAAAAAACTGACCGATTTTCGTTGATTAAAAGCGAAATTTTCCTTACGAGCTCGCGCTATGGCGCAAGCAACAAGCGTAAACATTTGACGCGCGCGCGCTGAAACTTTCCTTTTCGTCGCGCGTTTGCCAATCCGAAATTTTAATTTCGAAACGACAATACCACAAAATATTGTCGTCTCAAAAATATATGAAGCTATTTAGTGAATTGCGATACATAAATAATATTGAGTTGAATTAACAAATTTCAATGGAATATTATAGTTGCGTACGATGTTTTTAAACATTGCCTACAATTTGAATACTTTTGTTGATAACTTTTCAATCGAGACATTGAAGGACTTGCTTATCTTCATATCTATACACACTCTATGGTGATTTTTATAATCCCCCACGCACTAACAACAACACAATTGTAGTTTAGGGACTAGTTTCGTCCGTTTATTAGGACCTTTTCAACCTAACTTTTGATTAGACGTTTAGACAAGCACGTGACAGATGACCATTCTCAGTCGTCTGACCATCGTAGTTGCAACACTCAGTTTGTAGTTCTCTGATGCTCAGGGTTAGCCTCAGTTTCGTGTAGAATATTCACGTGTTCCACTAAGGTCCGTGAAATTTCAAAAGTGTTTGCATTGTTGAAGTTGAGCATTCTTTACTTTACCGTTGGTATTTGTGAATATTTAGACACTGATAAGAGACTAAGTCTGCTGAGTAAATGAGTCTGTGATGAAGGATTACAGCGGTCACTGATTGTACGAAGTCGGAAATGTTAAACTTTGTGCTGTTATTGTTTTTTTAGAATAGGACAACTGGAATCAAGGCAGAGTATGATACTGAAAGGTATGGAATTACATGGCGCTCAAGTCTATTAGTCATCCTTCCTTCCTTCCTTCCTTCCTTCCTTCCTTCCTTCCTTCCTTCCTTCCTTCCTTCCTTCCTTCTTTCTTTCTTCCTTTCTTTTTTCCTTCCTTCTTTCTTTCTTCCTTCCTTTCTTCCTTCTTTTCTTCATTTCCAGGGAATAACACGTTTTCTGTAATGGAAAAACATCCATTTTTGAGCTTCTGGGACATAGCAACGATAACTAATGGGAATTGAAAGCATGACTTCTATCCACCACGTTAAATCCTTACCCCCAATAGTTGTAATAGGATGTCGAGCAAACCAACCAACTTCCCAGCACGCGAGAATACTGACGAGAAAACAAACGCTCAACACAGCAACAATCCATCCTCATTCCGACAACTAACCACTACTCTACCATGGAGGTGTCAACCAAAGAAAGAGCAGAATTCCTAGAACTTCTTTAAATACCGCTCATGTAGTACCACTCAAGCAATGTTGTTATCGTTAGGTAATTGTCTATTCATGAAACCAAGATATGTTTATTTACTGTTGTATGACAGGGAGAGATGGTCGTGATGGTCATGATGGTAAACAAGGGCTACCAGGTATTTAACGGTGCTTTACACTTACTTGTTAGGTACTCGTGTGTTCATGTACACCTTATTGCAAAAGGGTTGTCATATATAAAAAAAGAAAATTAGGAATAACTATGTAATCTTCGTTCTTGCAGTTTATATTTTTCTTTCAATAGACCTTATTCGTGGTGTGACAATGTTTTCCCAATTCAGCGTGACAAACCTCTGGGGGAATGAAGAGTTGTTGTTTTGAAACTCGTCGGGATATCATCATGAATTTTTCGAAGAGTAAAAACAAAAGAAAATGAATCCCCTGAAGGTTCGCCACGCTGAATTGGGAAAACATTGTCACACCACGAATAAGGTCTATTCTCGGTCAGAAAAAAAAAGCTCCCCTCAGCGTTACAAGAACAATATTTCAACAAGGATTTTTCCCTTTTATTCGTAACATGATAATATGCCCTTTGTAGCTCGATAATCACGTGCTGCTTAATTAACTGAGAGCAAATGAATGAAGATTTTGATTCCCATGGGTGAAATTTACTGGAACGTAAACACACTTTCTACAACCTGTTTCGAGAGGTCGTAATAAAACTGCAAATCATAACACACTGGTTACACATCGTTTCATTCGGTTCTTTATAGATAAAAAGAATCACCACTGAATTTGAAATAAAATCAAACATTTTTTCTCTCCAGTACAGACACGTGACCGTTAACTGCAAAGGACCTATTAATTATTACTTGGCATTGTAGTATTTAGCTAATTATTTGATTTGAGTGATAATGTCTTGCGATCCAAGATTTTGACTGCCGTATCGTCGAAGTGGTCCATTGGCGTAACGATATATTACGACATCTGCGCCTGCTCGGCGTGCTTAGTTTGTTACACTTTATGACACACGACATCTGCGCATGCTCAGCGTGCTTTGTTTGTTTCAGTTTTTTCTTTCTATCTTCGTATCCTTTCAATGGATGTTTTAGGAATGGCTAAAGTCAAATAATATTAAAGGATATATAAATATGACCCCATTTTTGGTTTTAATCCAAAGTTTGGATATAAATCTGAGTCATGGGAATTTTTCGAAACGCGTCCCACATGGAAAGGAGGGACGATGGATACTTAGTCATCAGCTGCACAATGAACATACTGGGTCTGCTGGTCATAGCAAGGGGTTAATCATCTATGGTCTAGGGGCCGACTAACCTCTCCCTTACGCTTCTGCCGAGCTTCCTGATCAGTTTGTAATTCCCCCCGGGATAGCGGTGTTGGGGCCGAAATCTCCAGCGTAGCCGTAAGTCCATACGACGGTTCAGCATTCGATGTCTGGAAGTATGGTCCTGGTTAATTTACTGAGTTAATAAGATAATTTCAAAATCTCGTTACCAGGTGAACTTTTAAATGCATTCATTCATACTTTGATTAGGAGAAAAGGAATCCTAAATGCGCATGCGCGATTGAGGTAATTCCTAGCAGTCTTTCTCCAACCATACTTCTGATTTTAAGACGGCTTTTTTTCCTAAGCTGGAAAAAAAAATTAGTAAAAAAGCCTACGATAAGAAGGCCTATTTGAGCTTCGTGGTGGATGTGTAAAGAGTTTTGGCTCAGGGTTACAGATAAGTGGGGATTCAGTAAGATACGGGGTTCACGAGCACCCATTTTCACACAAATCCTTCTAGTATCTATTCTATCCTTGATCTCATACTGCATGACAGCAGGACCCCCTGCTCCTTAACGAAAACAGAATGCGACTCTAAAGTGTTATGATTCTCTCTATCGTAATAGGAAGAGATGGTCGTGACGGTAAAGATGGCCCAAGAGGGGAGCCTGGTGTAAATGGTGCTCCAGGACAACCAGGTAATATATAAAAACCTCAACAAATACTAAGTTTCATATTCCGTAATAAATGGTTTACTTACACGATTTGTTGTATTGATGTTTACGTAGGAAGAGACGGCAAAGATGGGGAGGATGGCAAACCAGGACCTAAAGGTATACACATGAATTATAAGTCTTGTGCAATGTGTTGTTTGACATTATGTGAAAATATACCCTAATCCATCAAAAACATGGGCTATAACCCATGACAAATGTTGAAAAAAAAGAGCAATTCAGCAACTTCAAATTGTCGTTAATGACAAACGTGTGGAAATCAGCGATCGTCCATCGCCAACATCAAGAGGTATAACACATGCAAAGTAATCAAAAATGATATTAAAAAGGCCTTTTCATAGTGTGTTTTAAAGGCATTAGAGTGAAAATCATTCCAGAAACTATAGCCCATGATGACGAATAATGTATAATATTTTAAAAGCGAGTGTTTTTCGATGTTTTTTCGACAAAAGCATGGACCATAGCCTATGTTTTGATTGTTTTTGGCCCATTTTGCAACGTTACTCCAAATGAAGAATAATGTATGTGGTTTTTAAAAAATTTGATTTTCCATGATTTTTGGGTCAAAAGCATGGACTATAGCCCATGGTTTTCATCGATTTTGGTCCATTTTCACACCCTTTTTAAAATATCGAAAAATGTATATGTTTCGAAAATAATAGATTTTCGATGGTTTTTGGCCCAATAGCATGGACTATAGCCCATGGTTTTCATCGATTTTGTCCTATTTTCACACTTTTTTTAAAATAAAGCATAATGTATGTGTTTCGAAAATAATAGATTTTCGATGGTTTTTGGTTCAAAAGTATGGACTATAGCCCATGGTTTTGATCGATTTTGGTCCATTTTCAAACCTTTCTCAAAATTTCGAATAATGTATGTGGTTCGAAAAATGATGGATTTTCGATGGTTTTTGGGTGAAAAGCATGAACTATAGCCCATGGTTTTGATCGATTATGGCCCATCTTCACACCTTCTTTTAGCTGTGGAATAATGTATGTGGTTCGGAGGATGATTGATTTTCGATGGTTTTTGTTCCAATAGCATGGACTATAGCCCATAGTTTTGATCGATTTTGGTCCATTTTCACACCTCTTTTAAATAATCGAATAATGTATGTGTTTCGAAAATAATAGATTTTCTATGGTTTTTGAGTGAAAAGCATGGACTATAGCCCATGGTTTTGATCGATTTTGGTCCATTTTCACACCTTTTTTAAAATATCGAATAATGTATGTTATTCGAAAATGATGGATTTTCGATGGTTTTTCGGTCAAAAGCATAGATTATAGCCCATGGTTTGGTTCGATTTTGGCCCATTTTCACAACTTTTTTAAAATGTGGAATAATGTATGAGGTTTGAAAAATGACAACTAATGTATATAGTTTTAAAAACGAGTGTTATTCAATGTTTTACGGGAAAAAATCATGGACTATAGCCCATAGTTTGATTCGATTTTGGACCATTTTTACAACTTTTTTAAAATGTGGAATAATGCATGAGGTTTGAAAAATGACAAATAATGTACATAGATTTAAAAACGAGTGTTTTTCAATGTTTTATGGGGAAAAAAACATAGACTATAGCCCATAGTTTGATCGATTTTGGTCCATTTTCACACCTTTTTTAAAATATCGAACAATGTATGTGTTTCGAAAATGATTGATTTTCGATGATTTTTGGGTCAAAAGCATGGACTATAGCCCATGGTTTTGATCGACTTTGGTCCATTTTCAAACCTTTTTCAAAATTTTGAATAATGTATGTGGTTCGAAAAATGATGGATTTTCGATGGTTTTTGGGTGAAAAGCATGAACTATAGCCCATGGTTTTGATCGATTTTGGCCCATCTTCACACCTTCTTTTAGCTGTGGAATAATGTATGTGGTTCGTAGGATGATTGATTTTCGATGGTTTTTGTTCCAATAGCATGGACTATAGCCCATAGTTTTGATCGATTTTGGTCCATTTTGACACCTCTTTTAAAATATCGAATAATGTATGTGTTTCGAAAATAATAGATTTTCTATGGTTTTTGAGTGAAAAGCATGGAGTATAGCCCATGGTTTAGATCGATTTTGGTCCATTTTCAAACCTTTTTCAAAATTTTGAATAATGTATGTGGTTCGAAAAATGATGGATTTTGGATGGTTTTTGGGTGAAAAGCATGAACTATAGCCCATGGTTTTGATCGATTTTGGCCCATCTTCACACCTTCTTTTAGCTGTGGAATAATGTATGTGGTTCGGAGGATGATTGATTTTCGATGGTTTTTGTTCCAATAGCATGGACTATAGCCCATAGTTTTGATCGATTTTGGTCCATTTTGACACCTCTTTTAAAATATCGAATAATGTATGTGTTTCGAAAATAATAGATTTTCTATGGTTTTTGAGTGAAAAGCATGGACTATAGCCCATGGTTTTGATCGATTTTGGTCCATTTTCACACCTTTTTAAAAATATCGAATAATGTATGTTATTCGAAAATGATGGATTTTCGATGGTTTTTGGGTCAAAAGCATAGACTATAGCCCATAGTTTGATCGATTTTGGTCCATTTTCAAACCTTTTTCAAAATATCGAACAATGTATGTGTTTCGAAAATGATTGATTTTCGATGATTTTTGGGTCAAAAGCATGGACTATAGGCCATGGTTTTGATCGACTTTGGTCCATTTTCACACCTTTTTTAAAATATAGAATGATGTATGTATTTAGAAAATAATAGATTTTCGATGGTTTTTGGGCCAATAGCATGGACTATAGCCCATGGTTTTGATCGATTTTGGCCCATTTTTACACCTTTTTAAAATGTGGAATAATGTATGTGGTTTGAGAAATGATTGATTTTCGATGGTTTTTGTGCCAATAGCATGGACTATAGCCCACGGTTTTCATCGATTTTGGCCCATTTTCACACTTTTTTTAAAATAAAGCATAATGTATGTGTTTCGAAAATAATAGATTTTCTATGGTTTTTGGTTCAAAAGTATGGACTATAGCCCATGGTTTAGATCGATTTTGGTCCATTTTCAAACCTTTTTCAAAATTTTGAATAATGTATGTGGTTCGAAAAATGATGGATTTTGGATGGTTTTTGGGTGAAAAGCATGAACTATAGCCCATGGTTTTGATCGATTTTGGCCCATCTTCACACCTTCTTTTAGCTGTGGAATAATGTATGTGGTTCGGAGGATGATTGATTTTCGATGGTTTTTGTTCCAATAGCATGGACTATAGCCCATAGTTTTGATCGATTTTGGTCCATCTTGACACCTCTTTTAAAATATCGAATAATGTATGTGTTTCGAAAATAATAGATTTTCTATGGTTTTTGAGTGAAAAGCATGGACTATAGCCCATGGTTTTGATCGATTTTGGTCCATTTTCACACCTTTTTAAAAATATCGAATAATGTATGTTATTCGAAAATGATGGATTTTCGATGGTTTTTGGGTCAAAAGCATAGACTATAGCCCATAGTTTGATCGATTTTGGTCCATTTTCAAACCTTTTTCAAAATATCGAACAATGTATGTGTTTCGAAAATGATTGATTTTCGATGATTTTTGGGTCAAAAGCATGGACTATAGGCCATGGTTTTGATCGACTTTGGTCCATTTTCACACCTTCTTTAAAATATAGAATGATGTATGTATTTAGAAAATAATAGATTTTCCATGGTTTTTGGGCCAATAGCATGGACTATAGCCCATGGTTTTGATCGATTTTTGCCCATTTTTACACCTTTTTAAAATGTGGAATAATGTATGTGGCTCGAAAAATGATTGATTTTCGATGGTTTTTGTTCCAATAACATGGACTATAGCCCATAGTTTTCATCGACTTTGGCCCATTTTCACACCTTCTTTAAGCTGTGGAATAATGTATGTGGTTCGAAAAATGATTGATTTTCGATTGTTTTCGTGCCAATAGCATGGACTATAGCCCATGGTTTTGATCGATTTTTGCCCATTTTTACACCTTTTTAAAATGTGGAATAATGTATTTGGCTCGAAAAATGATTGATTTTCGATGGTTTTTGTTCCAATAACATGGACTATAGCCCATAGTTTTCATCGACTTTGGCCCATTTTCACACCTTATTTAAGATGTGGAATAATGTATGTGGTTCGAAAAATGATTGATTTTCGATTGTTTTCGTGCCAATAGCATGGACTATAGCCCATGGTTTTGATCGATTTTTGCACATTTTCACACCTTTTTTAAAATGTGGAATAATGTATGAGGTTTGAAAAATGATTGATTTTCTATGGTTTTTGATTCAAAAGCATGGAGTATAGCCCATGGTTTTGATCGATTTTGGTCCATTTTCACACCTTTTTCAAAATTTCGAATAATGTATGTTGTTCGAAAAATGATGGATTTTCGATAGTTTTTGGGCCAATAGCACGGACTATAGCCCATGGTTTTGATCGATTATGGCCCATCTTCACACCTTTTTTAAATTGTGGAATAATGTATGAGGTTTGAAAAATGATAGATTTTCGATGGTTTTTGGTTCAAAAGCATGCACTATAGCCCATGGTTTTTATCGATTTTGGTCCATTTTCACACCTTTTTTAAAATATCGAATAATGTATGTGTTTCGAAAATAATAGATTTTCGATGGTTTTTGGGCCAATAGCATGGACTATAGCCCATGGTTTTGATCGATTTTGGCCCATTTTCACACCTTCTTTAAGCTGTGGAATAATGTATGTGGTTTGAGAAATGATTGATTTTCGATGGTTTTTGTGCCAATAGCATGGACTATAGCCCACGGTTTTCATTGATTTTGGCCTATTTTCACACTTTTTTTTAAAATAAAGCATAATGTATGTGTTTCGAAAATAATAGATTTTCTATGGTTTTTGGTTCAAAAGTATGGACTATAGCCCATGGTTTTGATCGATTTTGGTCCATTTTCAAACCTTTTTAAAAATTTTGAATAATGTATGTGGTTCGAAAAATGATGGATTTTGGATGGTTTTTGGGTGAAAAGCATGAACTATAGCCCATGGTTTTGATCGATTTTGGCCCATCTTCACACCTTCTTTTAGCTGTGGAATAATGTATGTGGTTCGGAGGATGATTGATTTTCGATGGTTTTTGTTCCAATAGCATGGACTATAGCCCATAGTTTTGATCGATTTTGGTCCATTTTGACACCTCTTTTAAAATATCGAATAATGTATGTGTTTGGAAATTAATAGATTTTCTATGGTTTTTGAGTGAAAAGCATGGACTATAGCCCATGGTTTTGATCGATTTTTGTCCATTTTCACACCTTTTTAAAAATATCGAATAATGTATGTTATTCGAAAATGATGGATTTTCGATGGTTTTTGGGTCAAAAGCATAGACTATAGCCCATAGTTTGATCGATTTTGGTCCATTTTCACACCTTTTTTAAAATATCGAACAATGTATGTGTTTCGAAATTGATTGATTTTCGATGATTTTTGGGTCAACAGCATGGACTATAGGCCATGGTTTTGATCGACTTTGGTCCATTTTCACACCTTTTTTAAAATATAGAATGATGTATGTATTTAGAAAATAATAGATTTTCGATGGTTTTTGGGCCAATAACATGGACTATAGCTCATGGTTTTGATCGATTTTTACCTATTTTCACACCTTTTTTAAATTGTGGAATAATGTATGAGGTTCGAAAAATGATGGATTTTCGATGGTTTTTGATTCAAAAGCATGGAGTATAGCCCATGGTTTTGATCGATTATGGCCCGTGTTCACACCTTTTTTAAAATGTGGAATAATGTATGTGTTTCGAAAATAATAGATTTTCGATGGTTTTTGGGCCAATAGCATGGACTATAGCCCATGGTTTTGATCGATTTTGGCCCATTTTCACACCTTCTTTAAGCTGTGGAATAATGTATGTGGTTTGAGAAATGATTGATTTTCGATGGTTTTTGTGCCAATAGCATGGACTATAGCCCACGGTTTTCATCGATTTTGGCACATTTTCATACTTTTTTTAAAATAAAGCATAATGTATGTGTTTCGAAAATAATAGATTTTCTATGGTTTTTGGTTAGAAAGTATGGACTATAGCCCATGGTTTTGATCGATTTTGGTCCATTTTCAAACCTTTTTCAAAATTTTGAATAATGTATGTGGTTCGAAAAATGATGGATTTTTGATGGTTTTTGGGTGAAAAGCATGAACTATAGCCCATGGTTTTGATCGATTTTTGCCCATCTTCACACCTTCTTTTAGCTGTGGAATAATGTATGTGGTTCGTAGGATGATTGATTTTCGATGGTTTTTGTTCCAATAGCATAGACTATAGCCCATAGTTTTGATCGATTTTGGTCCATTTTGACACCTCTTTTAAAATATCGAATAATGTATGTGTTTCGAAAATAATAGATTTTCTATGGTTTTTGAGTGAAAAGCATGGACTATAGCCCATGGTTTTGATCGATTTTGGTCCATTTTCACACCTTTTTGAAAATATCGAATAATGTATGTTATTCGAAAATGATGGATTTTCGATTGTTTTTGGGTCAAAAGCATAGACTATAGCCCATGGTTTTGATCGATTTTGGTCCATTTTCAAACCTTTTTCAAAATTTCGAATACTGTATGAGGTTTGAAAAATGACAAATAATGTACATAGATTTAAAAACGAGTGTTTTTCAATTTTTTATGGGAAAAAAGCATAGACTATAGCCCATAGTTTGATCGATTTTGGTCCATTTTCACACCTTTTTTAAAATGTGGAATAATGTATGAGGTTTGAAAAAAGATTCATTTTCGATGGTTTTTGGATAAAAAGCACGGACTATAGCCCATGGTTTTGATCGATTTTGGAACATTTTCACACCTTCTTAAAAATATCGAATAATGTATGTTATTCGAAAATGATGGATTTTCGATTGTTTTTGGGTCAAAACCATAGACTATAGCCCATAGTTTGATCGATTTTGGTCCATTTTCACACCTTTTTTAAAATATCGAACAATGTATGTGTTTCGAAATTGATTGATTTTCGATGATTTTTGGGTCAACAGCATGGACTATAGGCCATGGTTTTGATCGACTTTGGTCCATTTTCAAACCTTTTTCAAAATTTTGAATAATGTATGTGGTTCGAAAAATGATGGATTTTCGATGGTTTTTGTGCCAATAGCATGGACTATAGCCCATGGTTTTCATCGATTTTGGCCCATTTTCACATCTTTTTCAAAATAAAGCATAATGTATGTGTTTCGAAAATAATAGATTTTCGATGGTTTTTGTTCCAATAGCATGGATTATAGCCCATGGTTTTGATCGATTTTGGCCCATTTTAACATATTTTTTAAAATGTGGAATAATGTATGTGTTTCGAAAAACGATTGATTTTCAATAGTTTTTGTTTCAAAAGAATGGACTATAGCCCATGGTTTTCATCGATTTTGGTCCATTTTCAAACCTTTTTCAAAATTTTGAATAATGTATGTGGTTCGAAAAATGATGGATTTTGGATGGTTTTTGGGTGAAAAGCATGAACTATAGCCCATGGTTTTGATCGATTTTTGCCCATCTTCACACCTTCTTTTAGCTGTGGAATAATGTATGTGGTTCGTAGGATGATTGATTTTCGATGGTTTTTGTTCCAATAGCATGGACTATAGCCCATAGTTTTGATCGATTTTGGTCCATTTTGACACCTCTTTTAAAATATCGAATAATGTATGTGTTTCGAAAATAATAGATTTTCTATGGTTTTTGAGTGAAAAGCATGGACTATAGCCCATGGTTTTGATCGATTTTGGTCCATTTTCACACCTTTTTAAAAATATCGAATAATGTATGTTATTCGAAAATGATGGATTTTCGATTGTTTTTGGGTCAAAAGCATAGACTATAGCCCATGGTTTTGATCGATTTTGGTCCATTTTCAAACCTTTTTCAAAATTTTGAATAATGTATGTGGTTCGAAAAATGATGGATTTTCGATGGTTTTTGTGCCAATAGCATGGACTATAGCCCATGGTTTTCATCGATTTTGGCGCATTTTCACATCTTTTTCAAAATAAAGCATAATGTATGTGTTTCGAAAATAATAGATTTTCGATGGTTTTTGTTCCAAAAGAATGGAGTATAGACCATGGTTTTGATCGATTTTGATCTATTTTCACACCTCTTTCAAAACTTCGAATAATGTATGTGGCTCGAAAAATGATGGATTTTCGATAGTTTTTGTGTCAAAAGCATGGACTATAGCCCATGGTTTGATCGATTTTAGCCCATTTCAACATCTTTTTTGAAATGTGGAATAATGTATGAGGTTTGAAAAATGATGGATTTTCGATGGTTTTTGGGTCAAAACCATGGACTATAGCCCAGGGTTTTGATCGATTTTGGTCCATTTTCACACCTCTTTTAAAATATCGAATAATGTATGTTGTTCGAAAATGATGGATTTTCGATGGTTTTTGGGTCAAAAGCATAGCCTATAGCTCATGGTTTGGTTCGATTTTGGCCCATTTTCACAACTTTTTTGAAATGTGGAATAATGTATGAGGTTTGAAAAATGATAAATAATTTACATAGATTTAAAAACGAGTGTTTTTCAATGTTTTACAGGAAAAAATCATGGACTATAGCCCATAGTTTAATTCGATTTTGGTCCATTTTTACAACTTTTTTGAAATGTGGAATAATGTATGAGGTTTGAAAAATGACCAATAATTTACATAGATTTAAAAACGAGTGTTTTTCAATGTTTTATGGGAAAAAAGCATAGACTATAGCCCATAGTTTGATCGATTTTGGTCCATTTTCGCACCTTTTTTAAAATATCGAACAATGTATGTGTTTCGAAAATGATTGATTTTCGATGATTTTTGGGTCAAAAGCATGGACTATAGCCCATGGTTTGGTTCGATTTTGGTCCATTTTCACACCTTTCTTAAAATATCGAAAAATGTATGTGGTTTGAAAAATGATGGATTTGCGATGCTTTTTGGGTCAAAAGCATGGACTATAGCTCATGGTTTGGTTCGATTTTAAACCATTTACACACCTTTTTTAAAATGTGGACTAATGTATGTGGTTTGAAAAATGATTGATTTTCGATGGTTTTTTGGGTCAAAAGCATGGACTATAGGCCATAGTTTTGATCGATTTTGGTCCTTTTTCACACCTTTTTTAAAATATGGAAAAATGTATGTGGTTCGAAAAATGATGGATTTTCGATGTTTTTTTGTGTCAAAAGCATGAAGTTTAGCCCATAGTTTGGTTCGATTTTGGCCCATGTTCACACCTTTTTTAAAATTTCGAAAAATGTATGTGGTTTGAAAAATGATGAATTTGCGATGCTTTTTGGGTCAAAAGCATGGACTATAGTTCATGGTTTGGTTCGATTTTAAACCATTTACAAACCTTTTTTAAGATGTGGAATAATGTATGTGGTTCGAAAAATGATTGATTTTCGATGGTTTTAGTTCCAATAGCATGGTCTATAGCCCATGTTTTTGATCGATTTTGGCCCATTTTCACACCTTCTTTAAGCTGTGGAATAATGTATGTGGTTCGAAAAATGATTGATTTTCGATGGTTTTTGTGCCAATAGCATGGACTATAGCCCATGGTTTTCATCGATTTTGGCGCATTTTCACATCTTTTTCAAAATAAAGCATAATGTATGTGTTTCGAAAATAATAGATTTTCGATGGTTTTTGTTCCAATAGCATGGATTATAGCTCATGGTTTTGATCGATTTTGATCTATTTTCACACCTCTTTCAAAACTTCGAATAATGTATGAGGTTTGAAAAATGATGAATTTGCGATGCTTTTTGGGTCAAAAGCATGGACTATAGTTCATGGTTTGGTTCGATTTTAAACCATTTACAAACCTTTTTTAAGATGTGGAATAATGTATGTGGCTCGAAAAATGATTGATTTTCGATGGTTTTAGTTCCAATAGCATGGTCTATAGCCCATGTTTTTGATCGATTTTGGCCCATTTTCACACCTTCTTTAAGCTATGGAATAATGTATGTGGTTCGAAAAATGATTGATTTTCGATGGTTTTTGTGCCAATAGCATGGACTATAGCCCATGGTTTTCATCGATTTTGGCGCATTTTCACATCTTTTTCAAAATAAAGCATAATGTATGTGTTTCGAAAATAATAGATTTTCGATGGTTTTTGTTCCAATAGCATGGATTATAGCTCATGGTTTTGATCGATTTTGATCTATTTTCACACCTCTTTCAAAACTTCGAATAATGTATGAGGTTTGAAAAATAATGGATTTTCAATGGTTTTTGGGTCAAAACCATAGACTATAGCCCATGGTTTTGATCGATTTGGTCCATTTTCAAACCTCTTTTAAAACATCGAAAAATGTATGTGGTTTGAAAAATGATGAATTTGCGATGCTTTTTGGGTCAAAAGCATGGACTATAGTTCATGGTTTGGTTCGATTTTAAACCATTTACAAACCTTTTTTAAAATGTGGAATAATGTATGTGGTTCGAAAAATGATAGATTTTCGATGGTTTTTTGGGTGAAAAGCATGGACTATAGGCCATAGTTTTGATCGATTTTGGTCCATTTTCACACCTTTTTTAAAATATGGAAAAATGTATGTGGTTCGAAAAATGATGGATTTTCGATGGTTTTTTGGGTCAAAAGCATGGACTATACCCATAGTTTTCTTCGATTTTGGTCCATTTTCACACCTTTTTTAAAATATCGAAAAATGTATGTGTTTCGACAAATGATGGATTTTACGATGGTTTTTGGGGTCAAAAGCATGGACTATAGTCATGGTTTGGTTCGATTTTGGAACATTTTCACAATATTTTCAAAATTTCGAATAGTGTATGTGGTTCGAAAAATGATGGATTTTCGATGGTTTTTGGGTCAAAAGCATGAAGTATAGCCCATGGTTTTGATCGATTTTGGCTCATCTTCACACATTTTTCAAAATGTGGAATAATGTATGAGGTTTGAAAAATGATGAATTTTCGATGGTTTTTGGGTCAAAAACATGGACTATAGCCCATGGTTTTGATCGATTTGGTCCATTTTCAAACCTCTTTTAAAACATCGAAAAATGTATGTGGTTTGAAAAATGATGAATTTGCGATGCTTTTTGGGTCAAAAGCATGGACTATAGTTCATGGTTTGGTTCGATTTTAAACCATTTACAAACCTTTTTTAAGATGTGGAATAATGTATGTGGTTCGAAAAATGATTGATTTTCGATGGTTTTAGTTCCAATAGCATGGTCTATAGCCCATGTTTTTGATCGATTTTGGCCCATTTTCACACCTTCTTTAAGCTGTGGAATAATGTATGTGGTTCGAAAAATGATTGATTTTCGATGGTTTTTGTGCCAATAGCATGGACTATAGCCCATGGTTTTCATCGATTTTGGCGCATTTTCACATCTTTTTCAAAATAAAGCATAATGTATGTGTTTCGAAAATAATAGATTTTCGATGGTTTTTGTTCCAATAGCATGGATTATAGCTCATGGTTTTGATCGATTTTGATCTATTTTCACACCTCTTTCAAAACTTCGAATAATGTATGAGGTTTGAAAAATAATGGATTTTCAATGGTTTTTGGGTCAAAACCGTAGACTATAGCTCATGGTTTTGATCGATTTGGTCCATTTTCACACCTCTTTTAAAACATCGAAAAATGTATGTGGTTTGAAAAATGATGAATTTGCGATGCTTTTTGGGTCAAAAGCATGGACTATAGTTCATGGTTTGGTTCGATTTTAAACCATTTACAAACCTTTTTTAAAATGTGGAATAATGTATGTGGTTCGAAAAATGATAGATTTTCGATGGTTTTTTGGGTGAAAAGCATGGACTATAGGCCATAGTTTTGATCGATTTTGGTCCATTTTCACACCTTTTTTAAAATATGGAAAAATGTATGTGGTTCGAAAAATGATGGATTTTCGATGGTTTTTTGGGTCAAAAGCATGGACTATACCCATAGTTTTCTTCGATTTTGGTCCATTTTCACACCTTTTTTAAAATATCGAAAAATGTATGTGTTTCGA
This sequence comes from Actinia tenebrosa, assembly GCF_029948245.1. NCBI lineage: Eukaryota > Metazoa > Cnidaria > Anthozoa > Actiniaria > Actiniidae > Actinia > Actinia tenebrosa. Next base: position 12,334,142 of record NW_028292579.1, read on the forward strand.
CAAATGTTGGATTTTACGATGGTTTTTGGGTCAAAAGCATGGACTATAGTCATGGTTTGGTTCGATTTAGGAACATTTTCACAATATTTTCAAAATTTCGAATAGTGTATGTGGTTCGAAAAATGATGGATTTTCGATGGTTTTTGGGTCAAAAGCATGAAGTATAGCCCATGGTTTTGATCGATTTTGGCTCATCTTCACACATTTTTCAAAATGTGGAATAATGTATGAGGTTTGAAAAATGATGAATTTTCGATGGTTTTTGGGTCAAAAACATGGACTATAGCCCATGGTTTTGATCGATTTGGTCCATTTTCACACCTCTTTTAAAACATCGAAAAATTTATGTGGTTTGAAAAATGATGAATTTGCGATGCTTTTTGGGTCAAAAGCATGGACTATAGTTCATGGTTTGGTTCGATTTTAAACCATTTACAAACCTTTTTTAAGATGTGGAATAATGTATGTGGTTCGAAAAATGATTGATTTTCGATGGTTTTAGTTCCAATAGCATGGTCTATAGCCCATGTTTTTGATCGATTTTGGCCCATTTTCACACCTTCTTTAAGCTGTGGAATAATGTATGTGGTTCGAAAAATGATTGATTTTCGATGGTTTTTGTGCCAATAGCATGGACTATAGCCCATGGTTTTCATCGATTTTGGCGCATTTTCACATCTTTTTCAAAATAAAGCATAATGTATGTGTTTCGAAAATAATAGATTTTCGATGGTTTTTGTTCCAATAGCATGGATTATAGCTCATGGTTTTGATCGATTTTGATCTATTTTCACACCTCTTTCAAAACTTCGAATAATGTATGAGGTTTGAAAAATGATGAATTTGCGATGCTTTTTGGGTCAAAAGCATGGACTATAGTTCATGGTTTGGTTCGATTTTAAACCATTTTCAAACCTTTTTTAAGATGTGGAATAATGTATGTGGTTCGAAAAATGATAGATTTTCGATGGTTTTTTGGGTGAAAAGCATGGACTATAGGCCATAGTTTTGATCGATTTTGGACCATTTTCACACCTTTTTTAAAATATGGAAAAATGTATGTGGTTCGAAAAATGATGGATTTTCGATGGTTTTTTGGGTCAAAAGCATGGACTATAGCCCATGGTTTTGTTCGATTTTGGTCCATTTTCACACCTCTTTTAAAACATCGAATAATGTATGTTTCGAAAATAATAGATTTTTGGATGGTTTTTAGGCCAAAAGCATGGACTATAGCCCATGGTTTTGATCGATTTTGGAACATTTTCACACCTTCTTTAAGCTGTGGAATAATGTATGTGGTTTGAGAAATGATAGATTTTCGATGGTTTTTTGGGTGAAAAGCATGGACTATAGGCCATAGTTTTGATCGATTTTGGACCATTTTCACACCTTTTTTAAAATATGGAAAAATGTATGTGGTTCGAAAAATGATGGATTTTCAATGGTTTTTTGGGTCAAAAGCATGGACTATAGCCCATGGTTTTGTTCGATTTTGGTCCATTTTCACACCTCTTTTAAAACATCGAATAATGTATGTTTCGAAAATAATAGATTTTTGGATGGTTTTTGGGCCAAAAGCATGGACTATAGCCCATAGTTTTGATCGATTTTGGAACATTTTCACACCTTCTTTAAGCTGTGGAATAATGTATGTGGTTTGAGAAATGATTGATTTTCGGTGGTTTTTGTTTCAATAGCATGGACTATAGCCCATGGTTTTGATCGATTTTGGTCCATTTTCACATCTCTTTTAAAATATCGAATAGTGTATGTGGTTCGAAAATAATAGATTTTCGATGTTTTTTGTGCCAATAGCATGGACTATAGCCCATGGTTTTGATCGATTTTTGCCCATTTTCACACCTTTTTTAAAAAATCGAAAAATGTATGTGGTTTGAAAAATGATGGATTTGCGATGGTTTTTGGGTCAAAAGCATGGACTATAGCTCATGTTTTTCATCGATTTTGGTCCATTTTCACACCTTTTTTAAAATATCGAAAAATTTATGTGGTTCGAAAAATGATGGGTTTTCGATGGTTTTTTGGGTCAAAAGCATGGACTATACCCATAGTTTTCTTCGATTTTGGTCCATTTTCACACCTTTTTTAAAATATCGAAAAATGTATGTGTTTCGACAAATGATGGATTTTACGATGGTTTTTGGGTCAAAAGCATGGACTATAGTCATGGTTTGGTTCGATTTTGGAACATTTTCACAATATTTTCAAAATTTCGAATAGTGTATGTGGTTCGAAAAATGATGGATTTTCGATGGTTTTTGGGTCAAAAGCATGAAGTATAGCCCATGGTTTTGATCGATTTTAGTCCATTTTAACACCTTTTTTAAAATTTCGACTAATGTATGTGGTTTGAAAAATGATAGATTTTCGATGGTTTTTTGGGTCAAAAGCATGGACTATAGCCCATGTTTTTCATCGATTTTGGTCCATTTTCACACCTTTTTTAAAATGTGGAATAATGTATGAGGTTTGAGAAATGATGGATTTTCGATGGTTTTTGGATCAAAAGCATGGACTATAGCCCATAGTTTTGATCGATTTTAGCCCATTTTCACACCTTTTTTAAAATGTGGAATAATGTATGAGGTTCGAAAAATGATAGATTTTCGGATGGTTTTTGGGCCAAAAGCATGGACTATAGCCCATAGTTTTGATTGATTTTGGAACATTTTCACACCTTCTTTAAGCTGTGGAAAATGTATGTGGTTTGAGAAATGATTGATTTTCGATGGTTTATTTTCCAATAGCATGGACTATAGCCCATGGTTTTGATCGATTTTGGTCCATTTTCACATGTCTTTTAAAATATCGAATAGTGTATGTGGTTCGAAAATAATAGATTTTCGATGTTTTTTGTGCCAATAGCATGGACTATAGCCCATGGTTTTGATCGATTTTGGTCCATTTTCACACCTTTTTTAAAATATCGAAAAATGTATGTGTTTCGACAAATGATGGATTTTACGATGGTTTTTGGGTCAAAAGCATGGACTATAGTCATGGTTTGGTTCGATTTTGCAAAATTTTCACAATATTTTCAAAATTTCGAATAGTGTATATGGTTCGAAAAATGATGGATTTTCGATGGTTTTTGGGTCAAAAGCATGAAGTATAGCCCATGGTTTTGATCGATTTTGGTCCATTTTCACACCTTTTTTAAAATATGGAAAAATGTATGTGGTTCGAAAAATGATGGATTTTCGATGGTTTTTTGGGTCAAAAGCATGGAGTTTAGCCCATAGTTTGGTTCGATTTTGGTCCATTTTCACACCTTTTTTAAAATTTCGAATAATGTATACTGTTCGAAAAATGATGGATTTTTGGATGCTTTTTGGATCAAAAGCATGGACTATAGCCCATGGTTTTGATCGATTTTAGTCCATTTTAACACCTTCTTTAAAATTTCGACTAATGTATGTGGTTTGAGAAATGATTGATTTTCGATGTTTTTTGTGCCAATAGCATGGACTATAGCCCATGGTTTTGATCGATTTTTGCCCATTTTCAAACCTTTTTTAAAATATCGAAAAATGTATGTGATTCGACAAATGATGGATTTTACGATGGTTTTTGGGTCAAAAGCATGGACTATAGTCATGGTTTGGTTCGATTTTGGAACATTTTCACAATATTTTCAAAATTTCGAATAGTGTATGTGCTTCGAAAAATGATTGATTTTCGATGGTTTTTGGGTCAAAAGCATGAAGTATAGCCCATGGTTTTGATCGATTTTAGTCCATTTTAACACCTTTTTTAAAATTTCGACTAATGTATGTGGTTTGAAAAATGATGGATTTTCGATGGTTTTTTGGGTCAAAAGCATGGACTATAGCCCATGGTTTTGATCGATTTTGGTCCATTTTCACACCTTTTTTAAAATTTCGACTAATGTATGTGCTTCGAAAAATGATGGATTTTTGATGGTTTTTTGGGTCAAAAGCATGGACTATAGTCATGGTTTGGTTCGATTTTGGTCCATTTTCACACCTTTTTTAAAATATGGAAAAATGTATGTGGTTCGAAAAATGATGGATTTTCGATGGTTTTTTGGGTCAAAAGCATGGACTATAGCCCATGTTTTTCATCGATTTTGGTCCATTTTCACACATTTTTTAAGGTGTGGAATAGTGTATGTGGTTCGAAAAATGATGGATTTTCGATGGTTTTTGGGTCAAAAGCATGAAGTATAGCCCATGGTTTTCATCGATTTTGGTCCATTTTCACACCTTTTTTAAAATATGGAAAAATGTATGTGGTTCGAAAAATGATGGATTTTCGATGGTTTTTTGGGTCAAAAGCATGGAGTTTAGCCCATAGTTTGGTTCGATTTTGGCCCATGTTCACACCTTTTTTAAAATTTCGAATAATGTATACGGTTCGAAAAATGATGGATTTTCGATGGTTTTTGGGTCAAAAGCATGAAGTATAGCCCATGGTTTTGATCGATTTTAGTCCATTTTAACACCTTTTTTAAAAGTTCGACTAATGTATGTGGTTTGAGAAATGATTGATTTTCGATGTTTTTTGTGCCAATAGCATGGAGTATAGCCCATGGTTTTGATCGATTTTAGTCCATTTTAACACCTTTTTTAAAAGTTCGACTAATGTATGTGGTTTGAAAAATGATGGATTTTGGATGGTTATTTCGGTCTAAAGCATGGACTATAGCCCATGTTTTTCATCGATTTTGGTCCATTTTCACACCTTTTTTAAAATGTGGAATAATGTATGAGGTTTGAGAAATGATGGATTTTCGATGGTTTTTGGATCAAAAGCATGGACTATAGCCCATGGTTTTGATCGATTTTATCCCATTTTCACACCTTTTTTAAAATGTGGAATAATGTATGAGGTTCGAAAAATGATAGATTTTTGGATGGTTTTTGGGCCAAAAGCATGGACTATAGCCCATAGTTTTGATCGATTTTGGAACATTTTCACACCTTCTTTAAGCTGTGGAATAATGTATGTGGTTTGAGAAATGATTGATTTTCGATGGTTTTTGTTCCAATAGCATGGACTATAGCTCATGTTTTTCATCGATTTTGGTCCATTTTCACACCTTTTTTAAAATGTGAAATAATGTATGAGGTTTGAGAAATGATGGATTTTCGATGGTTTTTGTGCCAATAGCATGGACTATAGCCCATGGTTTTGATCGATTTTAGGCCATTTTCACACCTTTTTTAAGCTGTGGAATAATGTATGTGGTTCGAAAATAATAGATTTTCGATGTTTTTTGTGCCAATAGCATGGACTATAGCCCATGGTTTTGATCGATTTTTGCCCAATTTCACAGCTTTTGTAAAATATCGAAAAATGTATGTGTTTCGACAAATGATGGATTTTACGATGGTTTTTGGGTCAAAAGCATGGACTATAGCCCATGGTTTTGATCGATTTTATCCCATTTTCACACCTTTTTTAAAATGTGGAATAATGTATGAGGTTCGAAAAATGATAGATTTTTTGATGGTTTTTAGGCCAAAAGCATGGACTATAGCCCATGGTTTTGATCGATTTTGGAACATTTTCACACCTTCTTTAAGCTGTGGAATAATGTATGTGGTTTGAGAAATGATTGATTTTCGATGGTTTATTTTCCAATAGCATGGACTATAGCCCATGGTTTTGATCGATTTTGGTCCATTTTCACATGTCTTTTAAAATATCGAATAGTGTATGTGGTTCGAAAATAATAGATTTTCGATGTTTTTTGTGCCAATAGCATGGACTATAGCCCATGGTTTTGATCGATTTTTGCCCATTTTCACACCTTTTTTAAAATATCGAAAAATATATGTGGTTTGAAAAATGATGGATTTGCGATGGTTTTTGGGTCAAAAGCATGGACTATAGCTCATGTTTTTCATCGATTTTGGTCCATTTTCACACCTTTTTTAAAATATCGAAAAATTTATGTGGTTCGAAAAATGATGGATTTTCGATCGTTTTTTGGGTCAAAAGCATGGACTATACCCATAGTTTTCTTCGATTTTGGTCCATTTTCACACCTTTTTTAAAATATCGAAAAATGTATGTGTTTCGACAAATGATGGATTTTACGATGGTTTTTGGGTCAAAAGCATGGACTATAGTCATGGTTTGGTTCGATTTTGGAACATTTTCACAATATTTTCAAAATTTCGAATAGTGTATGTGGTTCGAAAAATGATGGATTTTCGATGGTTTTTGGGTCAAAAGCATGGACTATAGTTCATGGTTTTGATCGATTTTGGAACATTTTCACACCTTCTTTAAGCTGTGGAATAATTTATGTGGTTTGAGAAATGATTGATTTTCGATGGTTTTTGTTCCAATAGCATGGACTATAGCTCATGTTTTTCATCGATTTTGGTCCATTTTCACACCTTTTTTAAAATGTGGAATAATGTATGAGGTTTGAGAAATGATGGATTTTCGATGGTTTTTAGGTCAAAAGCATGAAGTATAGCCCATGGTTTTGATCGATTTTAGTCCATTTTAACACCATTTTTAAAATTTCGACTAATGTATGTGGTTTGAAAAATGATAGATTTTCGATGGTTTTTTGGGTGAAAAGCATGAACTATAGCCCATAGTTTTGATCGATTTTGGTCCATTTTCACACCTTTTTTAAAATATGGAAAAATGTATGTGGTTCGAAAAATGATGGATTTTCGATGGTTTTTTGGGTCAAAAGCATGGAGTTTAGCCCATAGTTTGGTTCGATTTTGGTCCATTTTCACACCTTTTTTAAAATTTCGAATAATGTATACTGTTCGAAAAATGATGGATTTTTGGATGCTTTTTGGATCAAAAGCATGGACTATAGCCCATGGTTTTGATCGATTTTAGTCCATTTTAACACCTTCTTTAAAATTTCGAATAATGTATGTGGTTTGAGAAATGATTGATTTTCGATGGTTTTTGGATCAAAAGCATGGACTATAGCCCATGGTTTTGATCGATTTTAGCCCATTTTCACACCTTTTTTAAAATGTGGAATAATGTATGAGGTTCGAAAAATGATAGATTTTCGATTGTTTTTTGGTTGAAAAGCATGTACTATAGGCCATTGTTTTGATCGATTTTGGTCCATTTTCAAACCTTTTTTAAAATATCGAAAAATGTATGTGATTCGACAAATGATGGATTTTACGATGGTTTTTGGGTCAAAATCATGGACTATAGCCCATGGTTTTGATCGATTTTTGCCCAATTTCACAGCTTTTTTAAAATATCGAAAAATGTATGTGTTTCGACAAATGATGGATTTTACGATGCTTTTGGGTCAAAAGCATGGACTATAGACAATGGTTTTGATCGATATTGGTCCATTTTCACACCTTTTTTAAAATGAGGAATAATGTATGAGTTTTGAGAAATGATTGATTTTCGATGGTTTTTATTCCAATAGCATGGACTATAGCTCATGTTTTTCATCGATTTTGGTCCATTTTCACACCTTTTTTAAAATATGGAATAATGTATGTGTTTTGAGAAATGATGGATTTTCGATGGTTTTTGGTTCAAAAGCATGGACTATAGCCCATGGTTTTGATCGATTTTTGCCCATTTTCACACCTTTTTTAAAATGTGGAATAATGTATGAGGTTCGAAAAATGATAGATTTTTGGATGGTTTTTGGGCCAAAAGCATGGACTATAGCCCATAGTTTTGATCGATTTTGGAACATTTTCACACCTTCTTTAAGCTGTGGAATAATGTATGTGGTTTGAGAAATGATTGATTTTCGATGGTTTTTGTTCCAATAGCATGGACTATAGCTCATGTTTTTCATCGATTTTGGACCATTTTCACACCTTTTTTAAAATGTGGAATAATGTATGAGGTTTGAGAAATGATGGATTTTCGATGGTTTTTAGGTCAAAAGCATGAAGTATAGCCCATGGTTTTGATCGATTTTAGTCCATTTTAACACCATTTTTAAAATTTCGACTAATGTATGTGGTTTGAAAAATGATAGATTTTCGATGGTTTTTTGGGTGAAAAGCATGAACTATAGCCCATAGTTTTGATCGATTTTGGTCCATTTTCACACCTTTTTTAAAATATGGAAAAATGTATGTGGTTCGAAAAATGATGGATTTTCGATGGTTTTTTGGGTCAAAAGCATGGAGTTTAGCCCATAGTTTGGTTCGATTTTGGTCCATTTTCACACCTTTTTTAAAATTTCGAATAATGTATACTGTTCGAAAAATGATGGATTTTTGGATGCTTTTTGGATCAAAAGCATGGACTATAGCCCATGGTTTTGATCGATTTTAGTCCATTTTAACACCTTCTTTAAAATTTCGACTAATGTATGTGGTTTGAGAAATGATTGATTTTCGATGGTTTTTGGATCAAAAGCATGGACTATAGCCCATGGTTTTGATCGATTTTAGCCCATTTTCACACCTTTTTTAAAATGTGGAATAATGTATGAGGTTAGAAAAATGATAGATTTTCGATGGTTTTTTGGGTGAAAAGCATGGACTATAGGCCATAGTTTTGATCGATTTTGGTCCATTTTCAAACCTTTTTTAAAATATCGAAAAATGTATGTGATTCGACAAATGATGGATTTTACGATGGTTTTTGGGTCAAAATCATGGACTATAGCCCATGGTTTTGATCGATTTTTGACCAATTTCACAGCTTTTTTAAAATATCGAAAAATGTATGTGTTTCGACAAATGATGGATTTTACGATGCTTTTGGGTCAAAAGCATGGACTATAGACAATGGTTTTGATCGATATTGGTCCATTTTCACACCTTTTTTAAAATGCGGAATAATGTATGAGTTTTGAGAAATGATTGATTTTCGATGGTTTTTATTCCAATAGCATGGACTATAGCTCATGTTTTTCATCGATTTTGGTCCATTTTCACACCTTTTTTAAAATATGGAATAATGTATGAGGTTTGAGAAATGATGGATTTTCGATGGTTTTTGGATCAAAAGCATGGACTATAGCCCATGGTTTTGATCGATTTTAGCCCATTTTCACACCTTTTTTAAAATGTGGAATAATGTATGAGGTTCGAAAAATGATAGATTTTTGGATGGTTTTTGGGCCAAAAGCATGGACTATAGCCCATTGTTTTGATCGATTTCGGAACATTTTCACACCTTCTTTAAGCTGTGGAATAATGTATGTGTTTTGATAAATGATTGATTTTCGATGGTTTTTGTTCCAATAGCATGGACTATAGCCCATGGTTTTGATCGATTTTGGTCCATTTTCACATGTCTTTTAAAATATCGAATAGTGTATGTGGTTCGAAAATAATAGATTTTCGATGTTTTTTGTGCCAATAGCATGGACTATAGCCCATGGTTTTGATCGATTTTTGCCCATTTTCACACCTTTTTTAAAATATCGAAAAATGTATGTGGTTTGAAAAATGATGGATTTGCGATGGTTTTTGGGTCAAAAGCATGGACTATAGAACATGGTTTTGTTCGATTTTAAACCATTTTAAAACCTTTTTTAGAATGTGCAATAATGTATGTGGTTCGAAAAACGATAGATTTTCGATGGTTTTTTGGGTCAAAAGCATGGACTATAGGCCATAGTTTTGATCGATTTTGGTCCATTTTCACACCTTTTTTAAAATATGGAAAAATATATGTGGTTCGAAAAATGATGGATTTTCGATGGTTTTTTGGGTCAAAAGCATGGACTATATCCCATAGTTTTCTTCGATTTTTGTCCATTTTCACACCTTCTTTAAAATATCGAAAAATGTATGTGTTTCGAAAAATGATGGATTTTACGATGGTTTTTGGGTCAAAAGCATGGACTATAGTCATGGTTTGGTTCGATTTTGCAACATTTCCACAATATTTTAAAAATTTCGAATAGTGTATGTGGTTCGAAAAATGATAGATTTTCGATGGTTTTTGGGTCAAAAGCATGAAGTATAGCCCATGGTTTTGATCGATTTTAGTCCATTTTAACACATTTTTTAAGCTGTGGAATAATGTATGTGGTTCGAAAAATGATAGATTTTCGATGGTTTTTGGGTCAAAACCATGGAGTTTAGCCCATAGTTTGGTTCGATTTTGGCCCATGTTCACACCTTTTTTAAAATTTCGAATAATGTATACGGTTCGAAAAATGATGGATTTTTGGATGGTTTTTGGATCAAAAGCATGGACTATAGCCCATGGTTTTCTTCGATTTTTGTCCATTTTCACACCTTTTCTAAAATGCGGAATAATGTATGTGGTTTGAGAAATGATTGATTTTCGATGTTTTTTGTGCCAATAGCATGGACTATAGCCCATGGTTTTGATCGATTTTTGCCCATTTTCACACCTTTTTTAAAATATCGCAAAATGTATGTGATTCGACAAATGATGGATTTTACGATGGTTTTTGGGTCAAAAGCATGGACTATAGTCATGGTTTGGTTCGATTTTGGAACATTTTCACAATATTTTAAAAATTTCGAATAGTGTATGTGCTTCGAAAAATGATTGATTTTCGATGGTTTTTGGGTCAAAAGCATGAAGTATAGCCCATGGTTTTGATCGATTTTAGTCCATTTTAACACCTTTTTTAAAATTTCGACTAATGTATGTGGTTTGAAAAATGATGGATTTTTGATGGTTTTTTGGGTCAAAAGCATGGACTATAGCCCATGTTTTTCATCGATTTTGGTCCATTTTCACACCTTTTTTAAAATTTCGACTAATGTATGTGCTTCGAAAAATGATGGATTTTTGATGGTTTTTTGGGTCAAAAGCATGGACTATAGTCATGGTTTGGTTCGATTTTGGTCCATTTTCACACCTTTTTTAAAATATGGAAAAATGTATGTGGTTCGAAAAATGATGGATTTTCGATGGTTTTTTGGGTCAAAAGCATGGACTATAGCCCATGTTTTTCATCGATTTTGGTCCATTTTCACACATTTTTTAAGGTGTGGAATAGTGTATGTGGTTCGAAAAATGATGGATTTTCGATGGTTTTTGGGTCAAAAGCATGAAGTATAGCCCATGGTTTTCATCGATTTTGGTCCATTTTCACACCTTTTTTAAAATATGGAAAAATGTATGTGGTTCGAAAAATGATGGATTTTCGATGGTTTTTTGGGTCAAAAGCATGGAGTTTAGCCCATAGTTTGGTTCGATTTTGGCCCATGTTCACACCTTTTTTAAAATGTGGAATAATGTATGTGGTTCGAAAAATGATAGATTTTCGATGGTTTTTTGGGTGAAAAGCATGGACTATAGGCCATAGTTTTGATCGATTTTGGTCCATTTTCACACCTCTTTTAAAATATCGAATAATGTATGTGTTTCGAAAAATGATGGATTTTCGATGGTTTTTTGGGTCAAAAGCATGGACTATAGCCCATGTTTTTCATCGATTTTGGTCCATTTTCACACATTTTTTAAGGTGTGGAATAGTGTATGTGGTTCGAAAAATGATGGATTTTCGATGGTTTTTGGGTCAAAAGCATGAAGTATAGCCCATGGTTTTCATCGATTTTGGTCCATTTTCACACCTTTTTTAAAATATGGAAAAATGTATGTGGTTCGAAAAATGATGGATTTTCGATGGTTTTTTGGGTCAAAAGCATGGAGTTTAGCCCATAGTTTGGTTCGATTTTGGCCCATGTTCACACCTTTTTTAAAATTTCGAATAATGTATACGGTTCGAAAAATGATGGATTTTTGGATGGTTTTTGGATCAAAAGCATGGACTATAGCCCATGGTTTTCTTCGATTTTTGTCCATTTTCACACCTTCTTTAAAATATCGAAAAATGTATGTGTTTCGACAAATGATGGATTTTACGATGGTTTTTGGGTCCAAAGCATGGACTATAGTCATGGTTTGGTTCGATTTTGGAACATTTTCACAATATTTTCAAAATTTCGAATAGTGTATGTGGTTCGAAAAATGATGGATTTTCGATGGTTTTTGGATCAAAAGCATGAAGTATAGCCCATGGTTTTGATCGATTTTAGTCCATTTTAACACCTTTTTTAAAAGTTCGACTAATGTATGTGGTTTGAGAAATGATTGATTTTCGATGGTTATTTGTGCCAATAGCATGGAGTATAGCCCATGGTTTTGATCGATTTTAGTCCATTTTAACACCTTTTTTAAAAGTTCGACTAATGTATGTGGTTTGAAAAATGATGGATTTTGGATGGTTATTTCGGTCTAAAGCATGGACTATAGCCCATGTTTTTCATCGATTTTGGTCCATTTTCACACCTTTTTTAAAATGTGCAATAATGTATGAGGTTTGAGAAATGATGGATTTTCGATGGTTTTTGGATCAAAAGCATGGACTATAGCCCATGGTTTTGATCGATTTTATCCCATTTTCACACCTTTTTTAAAATGTTGAATAATGTATGAGGTTCGAAAAATGATAGATTTTTGGATGGTTTTTAGGCCAATAGCATGGACTATAGCCCATAGTTTTGATCGATTTTGGAACATTTTCACACCTTCTTTAAGCTGTGGAATAATGTATGTGGTTTGAGAAATGATGGATTTTCGATGGTTTTTGTTCCAATAGCATGGACTATAGCTCATGTTTTTCATCGATTTTGGTCCATTTTCACACCTTTTTTAAAATGTGGAATAATGTATGAGGTTTGAGAAATGATGGATTTTTGGATGGTTTTTGGGCCAAAAGCATGGACTATAGCCCATAGTTTTGATCGATTTTGGAACATTTTCACACCTTCTTTAAGCTGTGGAATAATGTATGTGGTTTGAGAAATGATTGATTTTCGATGGTTTATTTTCCAATAGCATGGACTATAGCCCATGGTTTTGATCGATTTTGGTCCATTTTCACATGTCTTTTAAAATATCGAATAGTGTATGTGGTTCGAAAATAATAGATTTTCGATGTTTTTTGTGCCAATAGCATGGACTATAGCCCATGGTTTTGATCGATTTTTGCCCAATTTCACAGCTTTTTTAAAATATCGAAAAATGTATGTGTTTCGACAAATGATGGATTTTACGATGCTTTTGGGTCAAAAGCATGGACTATAGACAATGGTTTTGATCGATATTGGTCCATTTTCACACCTTTTTTAAAATGCGGAATAATGTATGAGTTTTGAGAAATGATTGATTTTCGATGGTTTTTATTCCAATAGCATGGACTATAGCTCATGTTTTTCATCGATTTTGGTCCATTTTCACACCTTTTTTAAAATATGGAATAATGTATGAGGTTTGAGAAATGATGGATTTTCGATGGTTTTTGGATCAAAAGCATGGACTATAGCCCATGGTTTTGATCGATTTTAGCCCATTTTCACACCTTTTTTAAAATGTGGAATAATGTATGAGGTTCGAAAAATGATAGATTTTTGGATGGTTTTTGGGCCAAAAGCATGGACTATAGCCCATAGTTTTGATCGATTTTGGAACATTTTCACACCTTCTTTAAGCTGTGGAATAATGTATGTGTTTTGATAAATGATTGATTTTCGATGGTTTTTGTTCCAATAGCATGGACTATAGCCCATGGTTTTGATCGATTTTGGTCCATTTTCACATGTCTTTTAAAATATCGAATAGTGTATGTGGTTCGAAAATAATAGATTTTCGATGTTTTTTGTGCCAATAGCATGGACTATAGCCCATGGTTTTGATCGATTTTTGCCCATTTTCACACCTTTTTTAAAATATCGAAAAATGTATGTGGTTTGAAAAATGATGGATTTGCGATGGTTTTTGGGTCAAAAGCATGGACTATAGTTCATGGTTTGGTTCGATTTTAAACCATTTACAAACCTTTTTTAGAATGTGCAATAATGTATGTGGTTCGAAAAACGATAGATTTTCGATGGTTTTTTGGGTCAAAAGCATGGACTATAGGCCATAGTTTTGATCGATTTTGGTCCATTTTCACACCTTTTTTAAAATATGGAAAAATATATGTGGTTCGAAAAATGATGGATTTTCGATGGTTTTTTGGGTCAAAAGCATGGACTATATCCCATAGTTTTCTTCGATTTTTGTCCATTTTCACACCTTCTTTAAAATATCGAAAAATGTATGTGTTTCGAAAAATGATGGATTTTACGATGGTTTTTGGGTCAAAAGCATGGACTATAGTCATGGTTTTGTTCGATTTTGCAACATTTCCACAATATTTTAAAAATTTCGAATAGTGTATGTGGTTCGAAAAATGATAGATTTTCGATGGTTTTTGGGTCAAAAGCATGAAGTATAGCCCATGGTTTTGATCGATTTTAGTCCATTTTAACACCTTTTTTAAAAGTTCGACTAATGTATGTGGTTTGAAAAATGATGGATTTTCGATGGTTATTTGGGTCAAAAGCATGGACTATAGGCCATGTTTTTCATCGATTTTGGTCCATTTTCACACCTTTTTTAAAATGTGGAATAATGTATGTGGTTTGAGAAATGATGGATTTTCGATGGTTTTTGGATCAAAAGCATGAACTATAGCCCATGGTTTTGATCGATTTTAGCCCATTTTCACACCTTTTTTAAAATGTGGAATACTGTATGAGGTTCGAAAAATGATAGATTTTTGGATGGTTTTTGGGCCAATAGCATGGACTATAGCCCATAGTTTTGATCGATTTTGGAACATTTTCACACCTTCTTTAAGCTGTGGAATAATGTATGTGGTTTGAGAAATGATTGATTTTCGATGGTTTTTGTTCCAATAGCATGGACTATAGCTCATGTTTTTCATCGATTTTGGTCCATTTTCACACCTTTTTTAAAATGTGGAATAATGTATGAGGTTTGAGAAATGATGGATTTTCGATGGTTTTTGGATCAAAAGCATGGACTATAGCCCATGGTTTTGATCGATTTTAGCCCATTTTCACACCTTTTTTAAAATGTGGAATAATGTATGAGGTTCGAAAAATGATAGATTTTTGGATGGTTTTTGGGCCAAAAGCAGGGACTATAGCCCATAGTTTTGATCGATTTTGGAACATTTTCACACCTTCTTTAAGCTGTGGAATAATGTATGTGGTTTGAGAAATGATTGATTTTCGATGGTTTTTGTTCCAATAGCATGGACTATAGCCCATGGTTTTTATCGATTTTGGTCCATTTTCACATGTCTTTTAAAATATCGAATAGTGTATGTGGTTCGAAAATAATAGATTTTCGATGTTTTTTGTTCCAATAGCATGGACTATAGCCCATGGTTTTGATCGATTTTTGCCCATTTTCACACCTTTTTTAAAATATCGAAAAATGTATGTGGTTTGAAAAATGATGGATTTGCGATGGTTTTTGGGTCAAAAGCATGGACTATAGCTCATGTTTTTCATCGATTTTGGTCCATTTTCACACCTTTTTTAAAATGTGGAATAATGTATGAGGTTTGAGAAATGATGGATTTTCGATGGTTTTTGGATCAAAAGCATGGACTATAGCCCATGGTTTTGATCGATTTTAGCCCATTTTCACACCTTTTTTAAAATGTGGAATAATGTATGAGGTTCGAAAAATGATAGATTTTCGGATGGTTTTTGGGCCAAAAGCATGGACTATAGACAATGGTTTTGATCGATATTGGTCCATTTTCACACCTTTTTTAAAATGCGGAATAATGTATGAGTTTTGAGAAATGATTGATTTTCGATGGTTTTTGTTACAATAGCATGGACTATAGCTCATGTTTTTCATCGATTTTGGTCCATTTTCACACCTTTTTTTAAAATGTGGAATAATGTATGAGGTTTGAGAAATGATGGATTTTCGATGGTTTTTGGTTAAAAAGCATGGTCTATAGCCCATGTTTTTGATCGATTTTGGCCAATATTCACACCTTTTTTAAAATGTGGAATAATGTATGTGTTTCGAAAATAATAGATTTATGATGATTTTTGGGCCAATAGCATGGACTATAGCCCATGGTTTTCATCGATTTTGGCCCATTTTCACACCTTTCTTAAAATTTCGACTAATGTATATGGTTTAAAAAATGATGGATTTTCGATGGTTTTTGGGTCAAAAGCATGGACTATAGCTCATGTTTTTCATCGATTTTTGTCCATTTTCACACCTTTTTTAAAATGTGCAATAATGTATGAGTTTTGAGAAATGATGGATTTTCGATGGTTTTTCGATCAAAAGCATGGACTATAGCCCATGGTTTTGATCGATTTTAGCCCATTTTCACACGTTTTTTAAAATATCGAAAAATGTATGTGGTTTGAAAAATGATAGATTTTCGATGGTTTTTTGGGTGAAAAGCATGAAGTATAGCCCATGGTTTTGATCAATTTTGGTCCATTTTCACACCTTTTTTAAAATGTGGAATAATGTATGAGGTTTGAGAAATGATGGATTTTCGATGGTTTTTGGATCAAAAGCATGGACTATAGCCCATGGTTTTGATCGATTTTAGTCCATTTTAACACCTTTTTTAAAATTTCGACTAATGTATGTAGTTTGAAAAATGATAGATTTTCGATGGTTTTTTGGGTCAAAAGCATGGACTATAGCCCATGTTTTTCATCGATTTTGGTCCATTTTCACACCTTTTTTAAAATGTGCAATAATGTATGAGGTTTGAGAAATGATGGATTTTCGATGGTTTTTCGATCAAAAGCATGGACTATAGCCCATGGTTTTGATCGATTTTATCCCATTTTCACCCCTTTTTTAAAATGTGGAATAATGTATGAGGTTCGAAAAATGATAGATTTTTGGATGGTTTGTGGGCCAAAAGCATGGACTATAGACAATGCTTTTGATTGATTTTGGTCCATTTTCACACCTTTTTTAAAATGGGGAATAATGTATGAGTTTTAAAAAATGATGGATTTTCGATGGTTTTTGGATCAAAAGCATGGACTATAGTCCATGGTTTTGATGGATTTTAGCACATTTTCAAACCTTTTTTAAAATGTGGAATACTGTATGAGGTTCGAAAAATGATAGATTTTTGGATGGTTTTTGGGCCAATAGCATGGACTATAGCCCATAGTTTTGATCGATTTTGGAACATTTTCACACCTTCTTTAAGCTGTGGAATAATGTATGTGGTTTGAGAAATGATTGATTTTCGATGGTTTTTGTTCCAATAGCATGGACTATAGCTCATGTTTTTCATCGATTTTGGTCCATTTTCACACCTTTTTTAAAATGTGGAATAATGTATGAGGTTTGATAAATGATGGATTTTCGATGGTTTTTGGATCAAAAGCATGGACTATAGCCCATGGTTTTGATCGATTTTAGCCCATTTTCACACCTTTTTTAAAATGTGGAATAATGTATGAGGTTCGAAAAATGATAGATTTTTGGATGGTTTTTGGGCCAAAAGCAGGGACTATAGCCCATAGTTTTGATCGATTTTGGAACATTTTCACACCTTCTTTAAGCTGTGGAATAATGTATGTGGTTTGAGAAATGATTGATTTTCGATGGTTTATTTTCCAATAGCATGGACTATAGCCCATGGTTTTTATCGATTTTGGTCCATTTTCACATGTCTTTTAAAATATCGAATAGTGTATGTGGTTCGAAAATAATAGATTTTCGATGTTTTTTGTGCCAATAGCATGGACTATAGCCCATGGTTTTGATCGATTTTTGCCCATTTTCACACCTTTTTTAAAATATCGAAAAATGTATGTGGTTTGAAAAATGATGGATTTGCGATGGTTTTTGGGTCAAAAGCATGGACTATAGCTCATGTTTTTCATCGATTTTGGTCCATTTTCACACCTTTTTTAAAATGTGGAATAATGTATGAGGTTTGAGAAATGATGGATTTTCGATGGTTTTTGGATCAAAAGCATGGACTATAGCCCATGGTTTTGATCGATTTTAGCCCATTTTCACACCTTTTTTAAAATTTGGAATAATGTATGAGGTTCGAAAAATGATAGATTTTCGGATGGTTTTTGGGCCAAAAGCATGGACTATAGACAATGGTTTTGATCGATTTTGGTCCATTTTCACACCTTTTTTAAAATGCGGAATAATGTATGAGTTTTGAGAAATGATTGATTTTCGATGGTTTTTGTTCCAATAGCATGGACTATAGCTCATGTTTTTCATCGATTTTGGTCCATTTTCACACCTTTTTTTAAAATGTGGAATAATGTATGAGGTTTGAGAAATGATGGATTTTCGATGGTTTTTGGTTAAAAAGCATGGTCTATAGCCCATGTTTTTGATCGATTTTGGCCAATCTTCACACCTTTTTTAAAATGTGGAATAATGTATGTGTTTCGAAAATAATAGATTTATGATGATTTTTGGGCCAATAGCATGGACTATAGCCCATGGTTTTCATCGATTTTGGCCCATTTTCACACCTTTCTTAAAATTTCGACTAATGTATATGGTTTAAAAAATGATGGATTTTCGATGGTTATTAGGGTCAAAAGCATGGACTATAGCCCATGTTTTTCATCGATTTTGGTCCATTTTCACACCTTTTTTAAAATGTGGAATAATGTATGAGTTTTGAGAAATGATGGATTTTCGATGGTTTTTGGCTAAAAAGCATGGACTATAGCCCATGGTTTTGATCGATTTTAGCCCATTTTCACACCTTTTTTAAAATGTGGAATAATGTATGAGGTTCGAAAAATGATAGATTTTTGGATGGTTTGTGGGCCAAAAGCATGGACTATAGACAATGCTTTTGATTGATTTTGGTCCATTTTCACACCTTTTTTAAAATGGGGAATAATGTATGAGTTTTGAAAAATGATGGATTTTCGATGGTTTTTGGATCAAAAGCATGGACTATAGTCCATGGTTTTGATGGATTTTAGCACATTTTCAAACCTTTTTTAAAATGTGGAATAATGTATGAGGTTCGAAAAATGATAGATTTTTGGATGGTTTTTGGGCCAATAGCATGGACTATAGCCCATAGTTTTGATCGATTTTGGAACATTTTCACACCTTCTTTAATCTGTGGAATAATGTATGTGGTTTGAGAAATGATTGATTTTCGATAGTTTTTGTTCCAATAGCATGGACTATAGCCCATGGTTTTGATCGATTTTGGTCCATTTTCACATGTCTTTTAAAATACCGAATAGTGTATGTCGTTCGAAAATAATAGATTTTCGATGTTTTTTGTGCCAATAGCATGGACTATAGCCCATGGTTTTGATCGATTTTTGCCCATTTTCACACCTTTTTTAAAATATCGAAAAATGTATGTGGTTTGAAAAATGATGGATTTGCGATGGTTTTTGTGTCAAAAGCATGGACTATAGCTCATGTTTTTGATCGATTTTGGTCCATTTTCACACCTTTTTTAAAATGTGCAATAATGTATGAGGTTTGAGAAATGATGGATTTTCGATGGTTTTTGGATCAAAAGCATGGACTATAGCCCATGGTTTTGATCGATTTTAGCCCATTTTCACCCCTTTTTTAAAATGTGGAATAATGTATGAGGTTCGAAAAATGATAGATTTTCGGATGGTTTTTGGGCCAAAAGCATGGACTATAGCCCATAGTTTTGATCGATATTGGTCCATTTTCACACCTTTTTTAAAATGCGGAATAATGTATGAGTTTTGAAAAATGATGGATTTTCGATGTTTTTTTTGCCAATAGCATGGACTATAGCCAATGGTTTTGATCGATTTTTGCCCATTTTCACACCTTTTTTAAAATATCGAAAAATGTATGTGGTTTGAAAAATGATGGATTTTCGATGGTTTTTGGTTAAAAAGCATGGTCTATAGCCCATGTTTTTGATCGATTTTGGCCAATCTTCACACCTTTTTTAAAATGTGGAATAATGTATGTGTTTCGAAAATAATAGATTTATGATGATTTTTGGGCCAATAGCATGGACTATAGCCCATGGTTTTCATCGATTTTGGCCCATTTTCAAACCTTTCTTAAAATTTCGACTAATGTATATGGTTTGAAAAATGATGGATTTTCGATGGTTATTTGGGTCAAAAGCATGGACTATAGCCCATGTTTTTCATCGATTTTGGACCATTTTCACACATTTTTTAAAATTTGGAATAATGTATGAGGTTTGAGAAATGATGGATTTTCGATGGTTTTTGGCTAAAAAGCATGGACTATAGCCCATGGTTTTGATCGATTTTAGCCCATTTTCAAACGTTTTTTAAAATGTGGAATAATGTATGAGGTTCAAAAAATGATAGATTTTTGGATGGTTTTTGGGCCAAAAGCATGGACTATAGACAATGCTTTTGATCGATTTTGGTCCATTTTCACACCTTTTTTAAAATGGGGAATAATGTATGAGTTTTGAAAAATGATGGATTTTCGATGGTTTTTGGATCAAAAGCATGGACTATAGTCCATGGTTTTGATGGATTTTAGCACATTTTCACACCTTTTTTAAAATATCGAAAAATGTATGTGGTTTGAAAAATGATGGATTTGCGATGGTTTTTGGGTCAAAAGCATGGACTATAGCTCATGTTTTTGATCGATTTTGGTCCATTTTCACACCTTTTTTAAAATGTGCAATAATGTATGAGGTTTGAGAAATGATGGATTTTCGATGGTTTTTGGATCAAAAGCATGGACTATAGCCCATGGTTTTGATCGATTTTAGCCCATTTTCACACCTTTTTTAAAATGTGGAATAATGTATGAGGTTCGAAAAATGATAGATTTTCGGATGGTTTTTGGGCCAAAAGCATGGACTATAGACAATGGTTTTGATCGATATTGGTCCATTTTCACACCTTTTTTAAAATGCGGAATAATGTATGAGTTTTGAAAAATGATGGATTTTCGATGTTTTTTGTGCCAATAGCATGGACTATAGCCAATGGTTTTTATCGATTTTTGCCCATTTTCACACCTTTTTTAAAATATCGAAAAATGTATGTGGTTTGAAAAATGATGGATTTTCGATGGTTTTTGGGTCAAAAGCATGGACTATAGCTCATGTTTTTCATCGATTTTAGTCCATTTTCACACCTTTTTTAAAATGTGCAATAATGTATGAGGTTTGAGAAATGATGGATTTTCGATGGTTTTTGGATCAAAAGCATGGACTATAGCCCATGGTTTTGATCGATTTTAGCCCATTTTCACACCTTTTTTAAAATGTGGAATAATGTATGAGGTTCGAAAAATGATAGATTTTTGGATGGTTTGTGGGCCAAAAGCATGGACTATAGACAATGCTTTTGATTGATTTTGGTCCATTTTCACACCTTTTTTAAAATGGGGAATAATGTATGAGTTTTGAAAAATGATGGATTTTCGATGGTTTTTGGATCAAAAGCATGGACTATAGTCCATGGTTTTGATGGATTTTAGCACATTTTCAAACCTTTTTTAAAATGTGGAATAATGTATGAGGTTCGAAAAATGATAGATTTTTGGATGGTTTTTGGGCCAATAGCATGGACTATAGCCCATAGTTTTGATCGATTTTGGAACATTTTCACACCTTCTTTAAGCTGTGGAATAATGTATGTGGTTTGAGAAATGATTGATTTTCGATAGTTTTTGTTCCAATAGCATGGACTATAGCCCATGGTTTTGATCGATTTTGGTCCATTTTCACATGTCTTTTAAAATACCGAATAGTGTATGTCGTTCGAAAATAATAGATTTTCGATGTTTTTTGTGCCAATAGCATGGACTATAGCCCATGGTTTTGATCGATTTTTGCCCATTTTCACACCTTTTTTAAAATATCGAAAAATGTATGTGGTTTGAAAAATGATGGATTTGCGATGGTTTTTGTGTCAAAAGCATGGACTATAGCTCATGTTTTTGATCGATTTTGGTCCATTTTCACACCTTTTTTAAAATGTGCAATAATGTATGAGGTTTGAGAAATGATGGATTTTCGATGGTTTTTGGATCAAAAGCATGGACTATAGCCCATGGTTTTGATCGATTTTAGCCCATTTTCACCCCTTTTTTAAAATGTGGAATAATGTATGAGGTTCGAAAAATGATAGATTTTCGGATGGTATTTGGGCCAAAAGCATGGACTATAGCCCATAGTTTTGATCGATATTGGTCCATTTTCACACCTTTTTTAAAATGAGGAATAATGTATGAGTTTTGAAAAATGATGGATTTTCGATGTTTTTTTTGCCAATAGCATGGACTATAGCCAATGGTTTTGATCGATTTTTGCCCATTTTCACACCTTTTTTAAAATATCGAAAAATGTATGTGGTTTGAAAAATGATGGATTTTCGATGGTTTTTGGTTAAAAAGCATGGTCTATAGCCCATGTTTTTGATCGATTTTGGCCAATCTTCACACCTTTTTTAAAATGTGGAATAATGTATGTGTTTCGAAAATAATAGATTTATGATGATTTTTGGGCCAATAGAATGGACTATAGCCCATGGTTTTCATCGATTTTGGCCCATTTTCAAACCTTTCTTAAAATTTCGACTAATGTATATGGTTTGAAAAATGATGGATTTTCGATGGTTATTTGGGTCAAAAGCATGGACTATAGCCCATGTTTTTCATCGATTTTGGTCCATTTTCACACCTTTTTTAAAATGTGGAATAATGTATGAGGTTTGAGAAATGATGGATTTTCGATGGTTTTTGGATAAAAAGCATGGACTATAGCCCATGGTTTTGATCGATTTTAGCCCATTTTCAAACGTTTTTTAAAATGTGGAATAATGTATGAGGTTCAAAAAATGATAGATTTTTGGATGGTTTTTGGGCCAAAAGCATGGACTATAGACAATGCTTTTGATCGATTTTGGTCCATTTTCACACCTTTTTTAAAATGGGGAATAATGTATGAGTTTTGAAAAATGATGGATTTTCGATGGTTTTTGGATCAAAAGCATGGACTATAGTCCATGGTTTTGATGGATTTTAGCACATTTTCACACCTTTTTTAAAATATCGAAAAATGTATGTGGTTTGAAAAATGATGGATTTGCGATGGTTTTTGGGTCAAAAGCATGGACTATAGCTCATGTTTTTGATCGATTTTGGTCCATTTTCACACCTTTTTTAAAATGTGCAATAATGTATGAGGTTTGAGAAATGATGGATTTTCGATGGTTTTTGGATCAAAAGCATGGACTATAGCCCATGGTTTTGATCGATTTTTGCCCATTTTCACACATTTTTTAAGCTGTGGAATAATGTATGTGGTTCGAAAAATGATGGATTTTCGATGGTTTTTTGGTCAAAACCATGGAGTTTAGCCCATAGTTTGGTTCGATTTTGGCCCATGTTCACACCTTTTTTAAAATTTCGAATAATGTATACGGTTCGAAAAATGATGGATTTTTGGATGGTTTTTGGATCATAAGCATGGACTATAGCCCATGGTTTTCTTCGATTTTTGTCCATTTTCACAACTTTTTTCAAATATCGAAAAATGTATGTGTTTCGAAAAATGATGGATTTTACAATGGTTTTTGGGTCAAAAGCATGGAATATAGTCATGGTTTGGTTCGATTTTGGAACATTTTCACAATATTTTCAAAATTTCGAATAGTGTATGTGGTTCGAAAAATGATGGATTTTCGATGGTTTTTGGGTCAAAAGCATGGACTATAGTCATGGTTTGGTTCGATTTTGGAACATTTTCACAATATTTTAAAAATTTCGAATAGTGTATGTGGTTCGAACAATGATGGATTTCTTGGATGGTTTTTGGATCAAAAGCATGAAGTATAGCCCATGGTTTTGATCAATTTTGGCCCATCTTCACACCTTTTTTAAAATGTGGAATAATGTATGAGGTTTGAAAAATGATGAATTTTCGATGGTTTTTGGGTCAAAAGCATGGACTATAGCCCATGGTTTTGATCGATTTTGGTCCATTTTCACACCTCTTTTAAAATTTCGAATAATGTAGGTTTCGGAAATAATAGATTTTCGATGGTTTTTGGGCCAATAGCATGGACTATAGCCCCTGGTTTTGATCGATTTTTGTCCATTTTCACACCTTTTTAAAAATATCTAATAATGTATGTTGTTCGAAAAATGATAGATTTTTGGATTGTTTTTGGGCCAATACCACGGACTATAGCCCATGGTTTTGATCGATTTTTGCCCATTTTCACACATTTTTTAAGCTGTGGAATAATGTATGTGGTTCGAAAAATGATAGATTTTCGATGGTTTTTGGGTCAAAACCATGGAGTTTAGCCCATAGTTTGGTTCGATTTTGGCCCATGTTCACACCTTTTTTAAAATTTCGAATAATGTATACGGTTCGAAAAATGATGGATTTTTGGATGGTTTTTGGATCATAAGCATGGACTATAGCCCATGGTTTTTTTCGATTTTTGTCCATTTTCACAACTTTTTTCAAATATCGAAAAATGTATGTGTTTCGAAAAATGATGGCTTTTACGATGGTTTTTGGGTCAAAAGCATGGAATATAGTCATGGTTTGGTTCGATTTTGGAACATTTTCACAATATTTTCAAAATTTCGAATAGTGTATGTGGTTCGAAAAATGATGGATTTTCGATGGTTTTTGGGTCAAAAGCATGAAGTATAGCCCATGGTTTTGATCGATTTTTGCCCATTTTCACACCTTTTTTAAAATATCGAAAAATGTATATGGTTTGAAAAATGATGGATTTGCGATGGTTTTTGGGTCAAAAGCATGGACTATAGCTCATGTTTTTCATCGATTTTTGTCCATTTTCACACCTTTTTTAAAATGTGCAATAATGTATGAGTTTCGAAAAATGATGGATTTTCGATGGTTTTTTGGTCAAAACCATGGAGTTTAGCCCATAGTTTGGTTCGATTTTGGCCCATGTTCACACCTTTTTTAAAATTTCGAATAATGTATACGGTTCGAAAAATGATGGATTTTTGGATGGTTTTTGGATCATAAGCATGGACTATAGCCCATGGTTTTCTTCGATTTTTGTCCATTTTCACAACTTTTTTCAAATATCGAAAAATGTATGTGTTTCGAAAAATGATGGATTTTACGATGGTTTTTGGGTCAAAAGCATGGAATATAGTCATGGTTTGGTTCGATTTTGGAACATTTTCACAATATTTTAAAAATTTCGAATAGTGTATGTGGTTCGAAAAATGATGGATTTCTTGGATGGTTTTTGGATCAAAAGCATGAAGTATAGCCCATGGTTTTGATCAATTTTGGCCCATCTTCACACCTTTTTTAAAATGTGGAATAATGTATGAGGTTTGAAAAATGATGAATTTTCGATGGTTTTTGGGTCAAAAGCATGGACTATAGCCCATGGTTTTGATCGATTTTAGCCCATTTTCACACCTCTTTTAAAATTTCGAATAATGTATGTGGTTCGAAAAATGATGGATTTTACGATGGTTTTTGGGTCAAAAGCATGGACTATAGTCATGGTTTGGTTCGATTTTGGAACATTTTCACAATATTTTAAAAATTTCGAATAGTGTATGTGGTTCGAAAAAGGATGGATTTTTGGATGGTTTTTGGATCAAAAGCATGGAGTATAGCCCATGGTTTTCTTCGATTTTTGTCCATTTTCACACCTTTTTTAAAATATCGAAAAATGTATGTGGTTTGAAAAATGATGGATTTTCGATGGTTTTTGGGTCAAAAGCATGAAGTATAGCCCATGGTTTTGATCGATTTTAGTCCATTTTAACACCTTTTTTAAAATTTCGACTAATGTATGTAGTTTAAAAAATGATAGATTTTCGATGGTTTTTTGGGTCAAAAGCATGGACTATAGCCCATGTTTTTCATCGATTTTGGTCCATTTTCACACCTTTTTTAAAATGTGGAATAATGTATGAGGTTTGAGAAATGATGGATTTTCGATGGTTTTTGGATCAAAAGCATGGACTATAGCCCATTGTTTTGATCGATTTTAGCCCATTTTCACACCTTTTTTAAAATTTGGAATAATGTATGTGGTTCGAAAAATGATAGATTTTTGGATGGTTTTTGGGCCAAAAGCATGGACTATAGCCCATAGTTTTGATCGATTTTGGAACATTTTCACACCTTCTTTAAGCTGTGGAATAATGTATGTGGTTTGAGAAATGATTGATTTTCGATGGTTTATTTTCCAATAGCATGGACTATAGCCCACGGTTTTGATCGATTTTGGTCCATTTTCACATGTCTTTTAAAATATCGAATAGTGTATGTGGTTCGAAAATAATAGATTTTCGATGTTTTTTGTGCCAATAGCATGGACTATAGCCCATGGTTTTGATCGATTTTTGCCCAATTTCATAGCTTTTTTAAAATATCGAAAAATGTATGTGTTTCGACAAATGATGGATTTTACGATGGTTTTTGGGTCAAAAGCATGGACTATAGTCATGGTTTGGTTCGATTTTGCAACATTTTCACAATATTTTCAAAATTTCGAATAGTGTATGTGGTTCGAAAAATGATGGATTTTCGATGGTTTTTGGGTCAAAAGCATGAAGTATAGCCCATGGTTTTGATCGATTTTAGTCCATTTTAACACCTTTTTTAAAATGTGGAATAATGTATGTGGTTCGAAAAATGATGGATTTTTGATGGTTTTTTGGGTCAAAAGCATGGACTATAGCCCATGTTTTTCATCGATTTTGGTCCATTTTCACACCTTTTTTAAAATTTCGACTAATGTATGTGCTTCGAAAAATGATGGATTTTTGATGGTTTTTTGGGTCAAAAGCATGGACTATAGGCCATAGTTTTGATCAATTTTGGTCCATTTTCACACCTTTTTTAAAATATGGAAAAATGTATGTGGTTCGAAAAATGATGGATTTTCGATGGTTTTTTGGGTCAAAAGCATGGAGTTTAGCTCATAGTTTGGTTCGATTTTGGCCCATTTTCACACCTTTTTTAAAATTTCGAATAATGTATACGGTTCGAAAAATGATGGATTTTTGGATGGTTTTTGGATCAAAAGCATGGACTATAGCCCATGGTTTTCTTCGATTTTTGTCCATTTTCACACCTTCTTTAAAATATCGAAAAATGTATGTGTTTCGACAAATGATGGATTTTACGATGGTTTTTGGGTCAAAAGCATGGACTATAGTCATGGTTTGGTTCGATTTTGGAACATTTTCACAATATTTTAAAAATTTCGAATAGTGTATGTGGTTCGAAAAATGATGGATTTTTGGATGGTTTTTGGATCAAAAGCATGGAGTATAGCCCATGGTTTTCTTCGATTTTTGTCCATTTTCACACCTTTTTTAAAATATCGAAAAATGTATGTGGTTTGAAAAATGATGGATTTTCGATGGTTTTTGGGTCAAAAGCATGAAGTATAGCCCATGGTTTTGATCGATTTTAGTCCATTTTAACACCTTTTTTAAAATTTCGACTAATGTATGTGGTTTGAAAAATGATAGATTTTCGATGGTTTTTTGGGTCAAAAGCATGGACTATAGGCCATGTTTTTCATCGATTTTGGTCCATTTTCACACCTTTTTTAAAATGTGGAATAATGTATGAGGTTTGAGAAATGATGGATTTTCGATGGTTTTTGGATCAAAAGCATGGACTATAGCCCATAGTTTTGATCGATTTTAGCCCATTTTCACACCTTTTTTAAAATGTGGAATAATGTATGAGGTTCGAAAAATGATAGATTTTTGGATGGTTTTTGGGCCAAAAGCATGGACTATAGCCCATAGTTTTGATCGATTTTGGAACATTTTCACACCTTCTTTAAGCTGTGGAATAATGTATGTGGTTTGAGAAATGATTGATTTTCGATGGTTTATTTTCCAATAGCATGGACTATAGCCCACGGTTTTGATCGATTTTGGTCCATTTTCACATGTCTTTTAAAATATCGAATAGTGTATGTGGTTCCAAAATAATAGATTTTCGATGTTTTTTGTGCCAATAGCATGGACTATAGCCCATGGTTTTGATCGATTTTTGCCCAATCTCATAGCTTTTTTAAAATATCGAAAAATGTATGTGTTTCGACAAATGATTGATTTTACGATGGTTTTTGGGTCAAAAGCATGGACTATAGTCATGGTTTGGTTCGATTTTGCAACATTTTCACAATATTTTCAAAATTTCGAATAGTGTATGTGGTTCGAAAAATGATTGATTTTCGATGGTTTTTGGGTCAAAAGCATGAAGTATAGCCCATGGTTTTGATCGATTTTTGTCCATTTTAACACCTTTTTTAAAATTTCGAAAAATGTATGTGGATCGAAAAATGATGGATTTTTGATGGTTTTTTGGGTCAAAAGCATGGACTATAGCCCATGTTTTTCATCGATTTTGGTCCATTTTCACACCTTTTTTAAAATTTCGACTAATGTATGTGCTTCGAAAAATGATGGATTTTTGATGGTTTTTTGGGTCAAAAGCATGGACTATAGGCCATAGTTTTGATCTATTTTGGCCCATTTTCAAACCTTTTTTAAAATATGGAAAAATGTATGTGGTTCGAAAAATGATTGATTTTCGATGGTTTTTTGGGTCAAAAGCATGGAGTTTAGCTCATAGTTTGGTTCGATTTTGGCCCATGTTCACACCTTTTTTAAAATTTCGAATAATGTATACGGTTCGAAAAAGGATGGATTTTTGGATGGTTTTTGGATCAAAAGCATGGACTATAGCCCATGGTTTTCTTCGATTTTTGTCCATTTTCACACCTTCTTTAAAATATCGAAAAATGTATGTGTTTCGACAAATGATGGATTTTACGATGGTTTTTGGGTCAAAAGCATGGACTATAGTCATGGTTTGGTTCGATTTTGGAACATTTTCACAATATTTTAAAAATTTCGAATAGTGTATGTGGTTCGAAAAAGGATGGATTTTTGGATGGTTTTTGGATCAAAAGCATGGAGTATAGCCCATGGTTTTGATCGATTTTTGTCCATTTTCACACCTTTTTTAAAATATCGAAAAATGTATGTGGTTTGAAAAATGATGGATTTTCGATGGTTTTTGGGTCAAAAGCATGAAGTATAGCCCATGGTTTTGATCGATTTTAGTCCATTTTAACACCTTTTTTAAAAGTTCGACTAATGTATGTGGTTTGAAAAATGATAGATTTTCGATGGTTTTTTGGGTCAAAAGCATGGACTATAGCCCATGTTTTTCATCGATTTTGGTCCATTTTCACACCTTTTTTAAAATGTGGAATAATGTATGAGGTTTGAGAAATGATGGATTTTCGATGGTTTTTGGATCAAAAGCATGGACTATAGCCCATAGTTTTGATCGATTTTAGCCCATTTTCACACCTTTTTTAAAATGTGGAATAATGTATGAGGTTCGAAAAATGATAGATTTTTGGATGGTTTTTGGGCCAAAAGCATGGACTATAGCCCGCAGTTTTGATCGATTTTGGAACATTTTCACACCTTCTTTAAGCTGTGGAATAATGTATGTGGTTTGAGAAATGATTGATTTTCGATGGTTTATTTTCCAATAGCATGGACTATAGCCCACGGTTTTGATCGATTTTGGTCCATTTTAACATATATTTTAAAATATCGAATAGTGTATGTGGTTCGAAAATAATAGATTTTCGATGTTTTTTGTGCCAATAGCATGGACTATAGCCCATGGTTTTGATCGATTTTTGCCCAATTTCATAGCTTTTTTAAAATATCGAAAAATGTATGTGTTTCGACAAATGATTGATTTTACGATGGTTTTTGGGTCAAAAGCATGGACTATAGTCATGGTTTGGTTCGATTTTGCAACATTTTCACAATATTTTCAAAATTTCGAATAGTGTATGTGGTTCGAAAAATGATTGATTTTCGATGGTTTTTGGGTCAAAAGCATGAAGTATAGCCCATGGTTTTGATCGATTTTAGTCCATTTTAACACCTTTTTTAAAATGTGGAATAATGTATGTGGTTCGAAAAATGATGGATTTTTGATGGTTTTTTGGGTCAAAAGCATGGACTATAGCCCATGTTTTTCATCGATTTTGGTCCATTTTCACACCTTTTTTAAAATTTCGACTAATGTATGTGCTTCGAAAAATGATGGATTTTTGATGGTTTTTTGGGTCAAAAGCATGGACTATAGGCCATAGTTTTGATCAA
Source organism: Actinia tenebrosa (assembly GCF_029948245.1). Classification (NCBI taxonomy): domain Eukaryota; kingdom Metazoa; phylum Cnidaria; class Anthozoa; order Actiniaria; family Actiniidae; genus Actinia; species Actinia tenebrosa. The sequence goes on from NW_028292579.1 coordinate 12,364,142, forward strand.
TTTTGGTCCATTTTCACACCTTTTTTAAAATATGGAAAAATGTATGTGGTTCGAAAAATGATGGATTTTCGATGGTTTTTTGGGTCAAAAGCATGGAGTTTAGCTCATAGTTTGGTTCGATTTTGGCCCATGTTCACACCTTTTTTAAAATTTCGAATAATGTATACGGTTCGAAAAAGGATGGATTTTTGGATGGTTTTTGGATCAAAAGCATGGACTATAGCCCATGGTTTTCTTCGATTTTTGTCCATTTTCACACCTTCTTTAAAATATCGAAAAATGTATGTGTTTCGACAAATGATGGATTTTACGATGGTTTTTGGGTCCAAAGCATGGACTATAGTCATGGTTTGGTTCGATTTTGCAACATTTTCACAATATTTTAAAAATTTCGAATAGTGTATGTGGTTCGAAAAATGATGGATTTTCGATGGTTTTTGGATCAAAAGCATGAAGTATAGCCCATGGTTTTGATCGATTTTTGCCCATTTTCACACCTTTTTTAAAATATCGAAAAATGTATGTGTTTCGACAAATGATGGATTTTACGATGGTTTTTGGGTCAAAAGCATGGACTATAGTCATGGTTTGGTTCGATTTTGGAACATTTTCACAATATTTTCAAAATTTCGAATAGTGTATGTGGTTCGAAAAATGATTGATTTTCGATGGTTTTTGGGTCAAAAGCATGAAGTATAGCCCATGGTTTTCATCGATTTTAGTCCATTTTAACACCTTTTTTAAAAGTTCGACTAATGTATGTGGTTTGAAAAATGATAGATTTTCGATGGTTTTTTGGGTCAAAAGCATGGACTATAGCCCATGTTTTTCATCGATTTTGGTCCATTTTCACACCTTTTTTAAAATGTGGAATAATGTATGAGGTTTGAGAAATGATGGATTTTCGATGGTTTTTGGATCAAAAGCATGGACTATAGCCCATAGTTTTGATCGATTTTAGTCCATTTTAACACCTTTTTTAAAATTTTGACTAATGTATGTGGTTTGAGAAATGATTGATTTTCGATATTTTTTGTGCGAATAGCATGGACTATAGCCCATGGTTTTGATCGATTTTTGTCCATTTTCACAGCTTTTTTAAAATATCGAAAAATGTATGTGATTCGACAAATGATGGATTTTACGATGGTTTTTGGGTCAAAAGCATGGACTATAGTCATGGTTGGGTTCGATTTTGTAACATTTTCACAATATTTTCAAAATTTCGAATAGTGTATGTGGTTCGAAAAATGATGGATTTTCGATGGTTTTTGGGTCAAAAGCATGGAATATAGTCATGGTTGGGTTCGATTTTGGAACATTTTCACAATATTTTCAAACTTTCGAATAGTGTATGTGGTTCGAAAAATGATGGATTTTCGATGGTTTTTGGGTCAAAAGCATGAAGTATAGCCCATGGTTTTGATCGATTTTGGCTCATCTTCACACCTTTTTTAAAATGTGGAATAATGTATGAGGTTTGAAAAATGATGAATTTTCGATGGTTTTTGGGTCAAAAACATGGACTATAGCCCATGGTTTTGATCGATTTTGGTCCATTTTCACACCTCTTTTAAAATATCGAATAATGTATGTTTCGAAAATAGATTTTCGATGGGTTTTGGGCCAATAGCATGGACTATAGCCCCTGGTTTTGATCGATTTTGGTCCATTTTCACACCTTTTTAAAAATATCTAATAATGTATGTTGTTCGAAAAATGATAGATTTTTGGATGGTTTTTGGGCCAATAGCACGGACTATAGCCCATGGTTTTCTTCGATTTTTGCCCATTTTCACACGTTTTTTAAAATGTGGAATAATGTATGAGGTTTGAAAAATGATGGATTTTCGATGGTTTTTGGATCAAAAGGATGGACTATAGCTCATGGTTTGGTTCGATTTTGAACCATTTACACACCTTTTTCAAAATTTCGACTAATGTATGTGGTTCGAAAAATGATTGATTTTTGATGGTTTTTTGGGTCAAAAGCATGGACTATAGGCCATAGTTTTGATCGATTTTGGTCCATTTTCACACCTTTTTTAAAATATGGAAAAATGTATGTGGTTCGAAAAATGATGGATTTTCGATGGTTTTTTGGGTCAAAAGCATGGAGTTTAGCCCATAGTTTAGTTCCATTTTTGCCCATTTACACACCTTTTTAAAAATTTCAAATAATGTATGCGGTTCGAAAAATGATGGATTTCTTGGATGGTTTTTGGATCAAAAGCATGGACTATAGTCATGGTTTGGTTCGATTTTGGAACATTTTCACACCTTTTTTAAAATATCGAAAAATGTATGTGTTTCGAAAAATGATGGATTTTACGATGGTTTTTGGGTCAAAAGCATGGACTATAGACTATGGTTTTGATCGATATTGGTCCATTTTCACACCTTTTTTAAAATGGGGAATAATGTATGAGTTTTGAAAAATGATGGATTTTCGATGGTTTTTGGGTCAAAAGCATGGACTATAGTCATGGTTTGGTTCGATTTTGGTCCATTTTCACACCTTTTTTAAAAAATCGAAAAATGTATGTGGTTCGAAAAATGATGGATTTTACAATGGTTTTTTGGGTCAAAAGCATGGACTATAGCCCATAGTTTTGATCGATTTTGGTCCATTTTCACACCTTTTTTAAAATATCGAAAAATGTATGTGTTTCGAAAAATAATGGATTTTACAATGGTTTTTGGGTCAAAAGGTTGGACTATAGCAGATGGTTTTGATCGATTTTAGCCCATTTTAACACCTTTTTTAAAATTTCGACTAATGTATGTGGTTTGAGAAATGATTGATTTTCGATATTTTTTGTGCGAATAGCATGGACTATAGCCCATGGTTTTGATCGATTTTTGTCCATTTTCACAGCTTTTTTAAAATATCGAAAAATGTATGTGATTCGACAAATGATGGATTTTACGATGGTTTTTGGGTCAAAAGCATGGACTATAGTCATGGTTGGGTTCGATTTTGTAACATTTTCACAATATTTTCAAAATTTCGAATAGTGTATGTGGTTCGAAAAATGATGGATTTTCGATGGTTTTTGGGTCAAAAGCATGGAATATAGTCATGGTTGGGTTCGATTTTTGAACATTTTCACAATATTTTCAAAATTTCGAATAGTGTATGTGGTTCGAAAAATGATGGATTTTCGATGGTTTTTGGGTCAAAAGCATGAAGTATAGCCCATGGTTTTGATCGATTTTGGCTCATCTTCACACCTTTTTTAAAATGTGGAATAATGTATGAGGTTTGAAAAATGATGAATTTTCGATGGTTTTTGGGTCAAAAACATGGACTATAGCCCATGGTTTTGATCGATTTTGGTCCATTTTCACACCTCTTTTAAAATATCGAATAATGTATGTTTCGAAAATAATAGATTTTCGATGGTTTTTGGGCCAATAGCATGGACTATAGCCCCTGGTTTTGATCGATTTTGGTCCATTTTCACACCTTTTTAAAAATATCTAATAATGTATGTGTTTCGACAAATGATGGATTTTACGATGGTTTTTGGGTCAAAAGCATGGACTATAGTCATGGTTTGGTTCGATTTTGGAACATTTTCACAATATTTTCAAAATTTCGAATAGTGTATGTGGTTCGAAAAATGATTGATTTTCGATGGTTTTTGGGTCAAAAGCATGAAGTATAGCCCATGGTTTTCATCGATTTTAGTCCATTTTAACACCTTTTTTAAAAGTTCGACTAATGTATGTGGTTTGAAAAATGATAGATTTTCGATGGTTTTTTGGGTCAAAAGCATGGACTATAGCCCATGTTTTTCATCGATTTTGGTCCATTTTCACACCTTTTTTAAAATGTGGAATAATGTATGAGGTTTGAGAAATGATGGATTTTCGATGGTTTTTGGATCAAAAGCATGGACTATAGCCCATAGTTTTGATCGATTTTAGTCCATTTTAACACCTTTTTTAAAATTTTGACTAATGTATGTGGTTTGAGAAATGATTGATTTTCGATATTTTTTGTGCGAATAGCATGGACTATAGCCCATGGTTTTGATCGATTTTTGTCCATTTTAACACCTTTTTTAAAATATCGAAAAATGTATGTGATTCGACAAATGATGGATTTTACGATGGTTTTTGGGTCAAAAGCATGGACTATAGTCATGGTTGGGTTCGATTTTGTAACATTTTCACAATATTTTCAAAATTTGGAATAGTGTATGTGGTTCGAAAAATGATGGATTTTCGATGGTTTTTGGGTCAAAAGCATGGAATATAGTCATGGTTGGGTTCGATTTTGGAACATTTTCACAATATTTTCAAACTTTCGAATAGTGTATGTGGTTCGAAAAATGATGGATTTTCGATGGTTTTTGGGTCAAAAGCATGAAGTATAGCCCATGGTTTTGATCTATTTTGGCTCATCTTCACACCTTTTTTAAAATGTGGAATAATGTATGAGGTTTGAAAAATGATGAATTTTCGATGGTTTTTGGGTCAAAAACATGGACTATAGCCCATGGTTTTGATCGATTTTGGTCCATTTTCACACCTCTTTTAAAATATCGAATAATGTATGTTTCGAAAATAGATTTTCGATGGGTTTTGGGCCAATAGCATGGACTATAGCCCCTGGTTTTGATCGATTTTGGTCCATTTTCACACCTTTTTAAAAATATCTAATAATGTATGTTGTTCGAAAAATGATAGATTTTTGGATGGTTTTTGGGCCAATAGCACGGACTATAGCCCATGGTTTTCTTCGATTTTTGCCCATTTTCACACGTTTTTTAAAATGTGGAATAATGTATGAGGTTTGAAAATTGATGGATTTTCGATGGTTTTTGGATCAAAAGGATGGACTATAGCTCATGGTTTGGTTCGATTTTGAACCATTTACACACCTTTTTCAAAATTTCGACTAATGTATGTGGTTCGAAAAATGATTGATTTTTGATGGTTTTTTGGGTCAAAAGCATGGACTATAGGCCATAGTTTTGATCGATTTTGGTCCATTTTCACACCTTTTTTAAAATATGGAAAAATGTATGTGGTTCGAAAAATGATGGATTTTCGATGGTTTTTTGGGTCAAAAGCATGGAGTTTAGCCCATAGTTTGGTTCCATTTTTGCCCATTTTCACACTTTTTTAAAAATTTCAAATAATGTATGCGGTTCGAAAAATGATGGATTTCTTGGATGGTTTTTGGATCATAAGCATGGACTATAGCCCATGGTTTTCTTCGATTTTTGTCCATTTTCAAAACTTTTTTCAAATATCGAAAAATGTATGTGTTTCGAAAAATGATGGATTTTACGATGGTTTTTGGGTCAAAAGCATGGACTATAGTCATGGTTTGGTTCGATTTTGGAACATTTTCACAATATTTTCAAAATTTCGAATAGTGTATGTGGTTCGAAAAATGATGGATTTCTTGGATGGTTTTTGGATCAAAAGCATGAAGTATAGCACATGGTTTTGATCAATTTTGGCCCATCTTCACACCTTTTTTAAAATGTGGAATAATGTATGAGGTTTGAAAAATGATGAATTTTCGATGGTTTTTGGGTCAAAAGCATGGACTATAGCCCATGGTTTTGATCGATTTTAGCCCATTTTCACACCTTTTTAAAAATATCTAATAATGTATGAGGTTCGAAAAATGATAGATTTTTGGATGGTTTTTAGGCCAATAGCATGGACTATAGCCCATGTTTTTCATCGATTTTGGTCCATTTTCACACCTTTTTTAAAATGTGGAATAATGTATGAGGTTTGAGAAATGATGGATTTTCGATGGTTTTTGGATCAAAAGCATGGACTATAGCCCATGGTTTTGATCGATTTTAGCCCATTTTCACACGTTTTTTAAAATGTGGAATAATGTATGAGGTTCGAAAAATGATAGATTTTTGGATGGTTTTTGGGCCAAAAGCATGGACTATAGACTATGGTTTTGATCGATATTGGTCCATTTTCACACCTTTTTTAAAATGGGGAATAATGTATGAGTTTTGAAAAATGATGGATTTTCGATGGTTTTTGGGTCAAAAGCATGGACTATAGTCATGGTTTGGTTCGATTTTGGTCCATTTTCGCACCTTTTTTAAAAAATCGAAAAATGTATGTGGTTCGAAAAATGATGGATTTTACGATGGTTTTTTGGGTCAAAAGCATGGACTATAGCCCATAGTTTTGATCGATTTTGGTCCATTTTCACACCTTTTTTAAAATATCGAAAAATGTATGTGTTTCGAAAAATAATGGATTTTACAATGGTTTTTGGGTCAAAAGGATGGACTATAGCCCATGGTTTTGATCGATTTTAGCCCATTTTAACACCTTTTTTAAAATTTCGACTAATGTATGTGGTTTGAGAAATGATTGATTTTCGATATTTTTTGTGCGAATAGCATGGACTATAGCCCATGGTTTTGATCGATTTTTGTCCATTTTCACAGCTTTTTTAAAATATCGAAAAATGTATGTGATTCGACAAATGATGGATTTTACGATGGTTTTTGGGTCAAAAGCATGGACTATAGTCATGGTTGGGTTCGATTTTGTAACATTTTCACAATATTTTCAAAATTTCGAATAGTGTATGTGGTTCGAAAAATGATGGATTTTCGATGGTTTTTGGGTCAAAAGCATGGAATATAGTCATGGTTGGGTTCGATTTTGGAACATTTTCACAATATTTTCAAAATTTCGAATAGTGTATGTGGTTCGAAAAATGATGGATTTTCGATGGTTTTTGGGTCAAAAGCATGAAGTATAGCCCATGGTTTTGATCGATTTTGGCTCATCTTCACACCTTTTTTAAAATGTGGAATAATGTATGAGGTTTGAAAAATGATGAATTTTCGATGGTTTTTGGGTCAAAAACATGGACTATAGCCCATGGTTTTGATCGATTTTGGTCCATTTTCACACCTCTTTTAAAATATCGAATAATGTATGTTTCGAAAATAATAGATTTTCGATGGTTTTTGGGCCAATAGCATGGACTATAGCCCCTGGTTTTGATCGATTTTGGTCCATTTTCACACCTTTTTAAAAATATCTAATAATGTATGTTGTTCGAAAAATGATAGATTTTTGGATGGTTTTTGGGCCAATAGCACGGACTATAGCCCATGGTTTTGATCGATTTTTGCCCATTTTCACACATTTTTTAAGCTGTGGAATAATGTATGAGGTTTGAAAAATGATGGATTTTCGATGGTTTTTGGATCAAAAGGATGGACTATAGCTCATGGTTTGGTTCGATTTTGGACCATTTACACACCTTTTTCAAAATTTCGACTAATGTATGTGGTTCGAAAAATGATGGATTTTTGATGGTTTTTTGGGTCAAAAGCATGGACTATAGGCCATAGTTTTGATCGATTTTGGTCCATTTTCACACCTTTTTTAAAATATCGAAAAATGTATGTGGTTCGAAAAATGATGGATTTTCGATGGTTTTTTGGGTCAAAAGCATGGAGTTTAGCCCATAGTTTGGTTCCATTTTTGCACATTTTCACACCTTTTTAAAAATTTCAAATAATGTATGCGGTTCGAAAAATGATGGATTTCTTGGATGGTTTTTGGATCAAAAGCATGGACTATAGTCATGGTTTGGTTCGATTTTGGAACATTTTCACACCTTTTTAAAAATTTCGAAAAATGTATGTGTTTCGAAAAATGATGGATTTTACGATGGTTTTTGGGTCAAAAGCATGGACTATAGTCATGGTTTGGTTCGATTTTGGTCCATTTTCACACCTCTTTTAAAATATCGAATAATGTATGTTTCGAAAATAGATTTTCGATGGGTTTTGGGCCAATAGCATGGACTATAGCCCCTGGTTTTGATCGATTTTGGTCCATTTTCACACCTTTTTAAAAATATCTAATAATGTATGTTGTTCGAAAAATGATAGATTTTTGGATGGTTTTTGGGCCAATAGCACGGACTATAGCCCATGGTTTTCTTCGATTTTTGCCCATTTTCACACATTTTTTAAGCTGTGGAATAATGTATGAGGTTTGAAAAATGATGGATTTTCGATGGTTTTTGGGTCAAAAGCATGGACTATAGCTCATGGTTTGGTTCGATTTTGGACCATTTACACACCTTTTTCAAAATTTCGACTAATGTATGTGGTTCGAAAAATGATGGATTTTTGATGGTTTTTTGGGTCAAAAGCATGGACTATAGGCCATAGTTTTGATCGATTTTGGTCCATTTTCACACCTTTTTTAAAATATGGAAAAATGTATGTGGTTCGAAAAATGATGGATTTTCGATGGTTTTTTGGGTCAAAAGCATGGAGTTTAGCCCATAGTTTAGTTCGATTTTGGCCCATTTTCACACCTTTTTTAAAATTTCAAATAATGTATACGGTTCGAAAAATGATGGATTTTTGGATGGTTTTTGGATCAAAAGCATGGACTATAGCCCATGGTTTGGTTCGATTTTGGAACATTTTCACACCTTTTTGAAAATATCGAAAAATGTATGTGTTTCGAAAAATGATGGATTTCTTGGATGGTTTTTGGATCAAAAGCATGGACTATAGTCATGGTTTGGTTCGATTTTGGAACATTTTCACACCTTTTTTAAAATATCGAAAAATGTATGTGTTTCGAAAAATGATGGATTTTACGATGGTTTTTGGGTCAAAAGCATGGACTATAGTCATGGTTTGGTTCGATTTTGGAACATTTTCACACCTTTTTTAAAATATCGAAAAATGTATGTGTTTCGAAAAATGATGGATTTTACGAGGGTTTTTGGGTCAAAAGCATTGACTATAGTCATGGTTTGGTTCGATTTTGGAACATTTTCACACCTTTTTTAAAATATCGAAAAATGTATGTGTTTCGAAAAATGATGGATTTTACGATGGTTTTTGGGTCAAAAGCATGGACTATAGCCCATGGTTTTGATCGATTTTGGCTCATCTTCACACCTTTTTTAAAATGTGGAATAATGTATGAGGTTTGAAAAATGATGAATTTTCGATGGTTTTTGGGTCAAAAACATGGACTATAGCCCATGGTTTTGATCGATTTTGGTCCATTTTCACACCTCTTTTAAAATATCGAATAATGTATGTTTCGAAAATAATAGATTTTCGATGGTTTTTGGGCCAATAGCATGGACTATAGCCCCTGGTTTTGATCGATTTTGGTCCATTTTCACACCTTTTTAAAAATATCTAATAATGTATGTTGTTCGAAAAATGATAGATTTTTGGATGGTTTTTGGGCCAATAGCACGGACTATAGCCCATGGTTTTGATCGATTTTTGCCCATTTTCACACATTTTTTAAGCTGTGGAATAATGTATGAGGTTTGAAAAATGATGGATTTTCGATGGTTTTTGGGTCAAAAGCATGGACTATAGCTCATGGTTTGGTTCGATTTTGGACCATTTACACACCTTTTTTAAAATTTCGACTAATGTATGTGGTTCGAAAAATGATGGATTTTTGATGGTTTTTTGGGTCAAAAGCATGGACTATAGGCCATAGTTTTGATCGATTTTGGTCCATTTTCACACCTTTTTTAAAATATGGAAAAATGTATGAGGTTCGAAAAATGATGGATTTTCGATGGTTTTTTGGGTCAAAAGCATGGAGTTTAGCCCATAGTTTAGTTCGATTTTGGCCCATTTTCACACATTTTTTAAAATTTCAAATAATGTATAAGGTTCGAAAAATGATGGATTTTTGGATGGTTTTGGATCAAAAGCATGGACTATAGCCCATGGTTTGGTTCGATTTTGGAACATTTTCACACCTTTTTTAAAATATCGAAAAATGTATGTGTTTCGAAAAATGATGGATTTTACGATGGTTTTTGTGTCAAAAGCATGGACTATAGTCATGGTTTGGTTCGATTTTGGAACATTTTCACAATATTTTCAAAATTTCGAATAGTGTATGTGGTTCGAAAAATGATGGATTTTCGATGGTTTTTCGGTGAAAAGCATGAAGTATAGCCCATGGTTTTGATCGATTTTGGCCCATCTTCACACCTTTTTTAAAATGTGGAATAATGTATGAGGTTTGAAAAATGATGAATTTTCGATGGTTTTTGGGTCAAAAACGTGGACTATAGCCCATGGTTTTGATCGATTTTGGTCCATTTTCACACCTCTTTTAAAATATCGAATAATGTATGTGGTTCGAAAAATGATGGATTTTTGATGGTTTTTTGGGTCAAAAGCATGGACTATAGGCCATAGTTTTGATCGATTTTGGTCCATTTTCACACCTTTTTTAAAATATGGAAAAATGTATGTGGTTCGAAAAATGATGGATTTTCGATGGTTTTTGGGCCAATAGCATGGACTATAGCCCATGTTTTTCATCGATTTTGGTCCATTTTCACACCTTTTTTAAAATGGGGAATAATGTATGAGTTTTGAAAAATGATGGATTTTCGATGGTTTTTGGGTCAAAAGCATGAAGTATAGCCCATTGTTTTGATCGATTTTGGCTCATCTTCACACCTTTTTTAAAATGTGGAATAATGTATGAGGTTTGAAAAATGATGAATTTTCGATGGTTTTTGGGTCAAAAACATGGACTATAGCCCATGGTTTTGATCGATTTTGGTCCATTTTCACACCTCTTTTAAAATATCGAATAATGTATGTTTCGAAAATAATAGATTTTCGATGGTTTTTGGGCCAATAGCATGGACTATAGCCCCTGGTTTTGATCGATTTTGGTCCATTTTCACACCTTTTTAAAAATATCTAATAATGTATGTTGTTCGAAAAATGATAGATTTTTGGATGGTTTTTGGGCCAATAGCACGGACTATAGCCCATGGTTTTGATCGATTTTTGCCCATTTTCACACATTTTTTAAGATTTGGAATAATGTATGAGGTTTGAAAAATGATGGATTTTCGATGGTTTTTGGGTCAAAAGCATGGACTATAGCTCATGGTTTGGTTCGATTTTGGACCATTTACACACCTTTTTCAAAATTTCGACTAATGTATGTGGTTCGAAAAATGATGGATTTTTGATGGTTTTTTGGGTCAAAAGCATGGACTATAGGCCATAGTTTTGATCGATTTTGGTCCATTTTCACACCTTTTTTAAAATATGGAAAAACGTATGTGGTTCGAAAAATGATGGATTTTCGATGGTTTTTTGGGTCAAAAGCATGGAGTTTAGCCCATAGTTTAGTTCGATTTTGGCCCATTTTCACACCTTTTTTAAAATTTCAAATAATGTATACGGTTCGAAAAATGATGGATTTTTGGATGGTTTTTGGATCAAAAGCATGGACTATAGCCCATGGTTTGGTTCGATTTTGGAACATTTTCACACCTTTTTTAAAATATCGAAAAATGTATGTGTTTCGAAAAATGATGGATTTTACGATGGTTTTTGGGTCAAAAGCATGGACTATAGTCATGGTTTGGTTCGATTTTGGAACATTTTCACAATATTTTCAAAATTTCGAATAGTGTATGTGGTTCGAAAAATGATGGATTTTCGATGGTTTTTCGGTGAAAAGCATGAAGTATAGCCCATGGTTTTGATCGATTTTGGCCCATCTTCACACCTTTTTTAAAATGTGGAATAATGTATGAGGTTTGAAAAATGATGAATTTTCGATGGTTTTTGGGTCAAAAACGTGGACTATAGCCCATGGTTTTGATCGATTTTGGTCCATTTTCACACCTCTTTTAAAATATCGAATAATGTATGTGGTTCGAAAAATGATGGATTTTTGATGGTTTTTTGGGTCAAAAGCATGGACTATAGGCCATAGTTTTGATCGATTTTGGTCCATTTTCACACCTTTTTTAAAATATGGAAAAATGTATGTGGTTCGAAAAATGATGGATTTTCGATGGTTTTTGGGCCAATAGCATGGACTATAGCCCATGTTTTTCATCGATTTTGGTCCATTTTCACACCTTTTTTAAAATGTGGAATAATGTATGAGGTTTGAGAAATGATGGATTTTCAATGTTTTTTGGATCAAAAGCATGGACTATAGCCCATGGTTTTGATCGATTTTAGCTCATTTTCACACGTTTTTTAAAATGTGGAATAATGTATGAGGTTCGAAAAATGATAGATTTTTGGATGGTTTTTGGGCCAAAAGCAGGGACTATAGACTATGGTTTTGATCGATATTGGTCCATTTTCACACCTTTTTTAAAATGGGGAATAATGTATGAGTTTTGAAAAATGATGGATTTTCGATGGTTTTTGGGTCAAAAGCATGAAGTATAGCCCATGGTTTTGATCGATTTTGGCTCATCTTCACACCTTTTTTAAAATGTGGAATAATGTATGAGGTTTGAAAAATGATGAATTTTCGATGGTTTTTGGGTCAAAAACATGGACTATAGCCCATGGTTTTGATCGATTTTGGTCCATTTTCACACCTCTTTTAAAATATCGAATAATGTATGTTTCGAAAATAATAGATTTTCGATGGTTTTTGGGCCAATAGCATGGACTATAGCCCCTGGTTTTGATCGATTTTGGTCCATTTTCACACCTTTTTAAAAATATCTAATAATGTATGTTGTTCGAAAAATGATAGATTTTTGGATGGTTTTTGGGCCAATAGCACGGACTATAGCCCATGGTTTTGATCGATTTTTGCCCATTTTCACACATTTTTTAAGCTGTGGAATAATGTATGAGGTTTGAAAAATGATGGATTTTCGATGGTTTTTGGATCAAAAGGATGGACTATAGCTCATGGTTTGGTTCGATTTTGGACCATTTACACACCTTTTTCAAAATTTCGACTAATGTATGTGGTTCGAAAAATGATGGATTTTTGATGGTTTTTTGGGTCAAAAGCATGGACTATAGGCCATAGTTTTGATCGATTTTGGTCCATTTTCACACCTTTTATAAAATATGGAAAAATGTATGTGGTTCGAAAAATGATGGATTTTCGATGGTTTTTTGGGTCAAAAGCATGGAGTTTAGCCCATAGTTTGGTTCCATTTTGGCCCATTTTCACACCTTTTTAAAAATTTCAAATAATGTATGCGGTTCGAAAAATGATGGATTTCTTGGATGGTTTTTGGATCAAAAGCATGGACTATAGTCATGGTTTGGTTCGATTTTGGAACATTTTCACACCTTTTTTAAAATATCGAAAAATGTATGTGTTTCGAAAAATGATGGATTTTACGATGGTTTTTGGGTCAAAAGCATGGACTATAGTCATGGTTTGGTTCGATTTTGGAACATTTTCACACCTTTTTTAAAATTTCGAAAAATGTATGTGGTTCGAAAAATGATGGATTTTCGATGGTTTTTGGGTCAAAAGCATGAAGTATAGCCCATGGTTTTGATCGATTTTGGCTCATCTTCACACCTTTTTTAAAATGTGGAATAATGTATGAGGTTTGAAAAATGATGAATTTTCGATGGTTTTTGGGTCAAAAACATGGACTATAGCCCATGGTTTTGATCGATTTTGGTCCATTTTCACACCTCTTTTAAAATATCGAATAATGTATGTTTCGAAAATAATAGATTTTCGATGGTTTTTGGGCCAATAGCATGGACTATAGCTCCTGGTTTTGATCGATTTTGGTCCATTTTCACACCTTTTTAAAAATATCTAATAATGTATGTTGTTCGAAAAATGATAGATTTTTGGATGGTTTTTGGGCCAATAGCACGGACTATAGCCCATGGTTTTGATCGATTTTTGCCCATTTTCACACATTTTTTAAGCTGTGGAATAATGTATGAGGTTTGAAAAATGATGGATTTTCGATGGTTTTTGGGTCAAAAGCATGGACTATAGCTCATGGTTTGGTTCGATTTTGGACCATTTACACACCTTTTTTAAAATTTCGACTAATGTATGTGGTTCGAAAAATGATGGATTTTTGATGGTTTTTTGGGTCAAAAGCATGGACTATAGGCCATAGTTTTGATCGATTTTGGTCCATTTTCACACCTTTTATAAAATATGGAAAAATGTATGTGGTTCGAAAAATGATGGATTTTCGATGGTTTTTTGGGTCAAAAGCATGGAGTTTAGCCCATAGTTTAGTTCGATTTTGGCCCATTTTCACACCTTTTTTAAAATTTCAAATAATGTATACGGTTCGAAAAATGATGGATTTTTGGATGGTTTTTGGATCAAAAGCATGGACTATAGCCCATGGTTTTCTTCGATTTTGGTCCATTTTCACACCTTTTTTAAATATCGAAAAATGTATGTGTTTCGAAAAATGATGGATTTTACGATGGTTTTTGGGTCAAAAGCATGGACTATAGTCATGGTTTGGTTCGATTTTGCAACATTTTCACAATATTTTCAAAATTTCGAATAGTGTATGTGGTTCGAAAAATGATGGATTTTCGATGGTTTTTGGGTGAAAAGCATGAAGTATAGCCCATGGTTTTGATCGATTTTGGCCCATCTTCAAACCTTTTTTAAAATGTGGAATAATGTATGAGGTTTGAAAAATGATGAATTTTCGATGGTTTTTGGGTCAAAAACGTGGACTATAGCCCATGGTTTTGATCGATTTTGGTCCATTTTCACAGCTTTTTTAAAATATAGAATAATGTATGTGGTTCGAAAAATGATGGATTTTCGATGGTTTTTTGGGTCAAAAGCATGGACTATAGGCCATAGTTTTGATCGATTTTTGTCCATTTTCACACCTTTTTTAAAATATGGAAAAATGTATGTGGTTCGAAAAATGATGGATTTTCGATGGTTTTTGGGCCAATAGCATGGACTATAGCCCATGTTTTTCATCGATTTTGGTCCATTTTCACACCTTTTTTAAAATGTGGAATAATGTATGAGGTTTGAGAAATGATGGATTTTCGATGATTTTTGGATCAAAAGCATGGACTATAGCCCATGGTTTTGATCGATTTTAGCCCATTTTCACACGTTTTTTAAAATGTGGAATAATGTATGAGGTTCGAAAAATGATAGATTTTTGGATGGTTTTTGGGCCAAAAGCATGGACTATAGACTATGGTTTTGATCGATATTGGTCCATTTTCACACCTTTTTTAAAATGGGGAATAATGTATGAGTTTTGAAAAATGATGGATTTTCGATGGTTTTTGGATCAAAAGCATGGACTATAGCCCATGGTTTTGATCGATTTTAGCCCATTTTCACACGTTTTTTAAAATGTGGAATAATGTATGAGGTTCGAAAAATGATAGATTTTTGGATGGTTTTTGGGCCAAAAGCATGGACTATAGACTATGGTTTTGATCGATATTGGTCCATTTTCACACCTTTTTTAAAATGGGGAATAATGTATGAGTTTAGAAAAATGATGGATTTTCGATGGTTTTTGGATCAAAAGCATGGACTATAGCCCATGGTTTTGATCGATTTTAGCCCATTTTCACACGTTTTTTAAAATGTGGAATAATGTATGAGGTTCGAAAAATGATAGATTTTTGGATGGTTTTTGGGCCAAAAGCATGGACTATAGACTATGGTTTTGATCGATATTGGTCCATTTTCACACCTTTTTTAAAATGGGGAATAATGTATGAGTTTTGAAAAATGATGGATTTTCGATGGTTTTTGGATCAAAAGCATGGACTATAGCCCATGGTTTTGATGGATTTTAGCACATTTTCAAACCTTTTTTAAAATGTGGAATAATGTATGAGGTTCGAAAAATGATGGATTTTTGGATGGTTTTTGGGTCAAAAGCATGGACTATAGGCCATGGTTTTGATCGATTTTGGTCAAATTTCACACTTTTTTTAAAATATCGAAAAATGTATGTGGTTCGAAAAATGATGGATTTTCGATGGTTTTTGGGTCAAAAGCATGGACTATAGTCATGGTTTTCTTCGATTTTGGTCCATTTTCACACCTTTTTTAAAATATCGAAAAATGTATGTGTTTCGAAAAATGATGGATTTTACGATTGTTTTTGGGTCAAAAGCATGGAATATAGTCATGGTTTGGTTCGATTTTGGAACATTTTCACAATATTTTCAAAATTTCGAATAGTGTATGTGGTTCGAAAAGTGATGGATTTTCGATGGTTTTTGGGTCAAAAGCATGAAGTATAGCCCATGGTTTTGATCGATTTATGCTCATCTTCACACCTTTTTTAAAATGTGGAATAATGTATGAGGTTTGAAAAATGATTGATTTTCGATGGTTTTTGGGTCAAAAGCATGGACTATAGCCCATGGTTTTGATCGATTTTGGCTTATTTTCACACGTTTTTGGAAATGAACAATAATGTATGTGGTTTTAAAATGTATGATTTTAATGCAAAAAGCATTGACTATGGGCCATGGGTTTGATGGATTTTGGCCCATTTTCACACCTTGAAAATGATGGTTTGTTTATCGGGGTCGAATATGGGAAAGGTTTGAAAATTATCAGAAATTCATGAAAACATTGGGTAATATTAACCCATGCAGAATGGTAAAAAATGTCGAAAAATGAATTTCCCAATTTTTCTACAGGTGACCCAGGGAGCTCTGGAGCGAGAGGTCCTGTGGGACGCAAGGGTGACAATGCAGGGGGTCTACAGTATATTCGCTGGGGAAGAACAAAGTGCCTTGGTGACAGCGAGTTGGTTTATTCAGGTAAGATTTCAAAATTGAAAATAACATGGATTTGCGCCCAGACAGTAGGGAATGGAAATATGGCGACCATCTTGAATAACTATTGTTGCTTTCCGACTGGCTTATCTGAAAAACACGTGTTTCCACGTGAAAACGAAGCTAGTCAGTTCAGAACAATCGTCATTTAAATTGTTCGCCATATTTCAATAGCATTTTTCAGGGTTACTAAAATACCAATATACTGACAAATATTGTAAATAAAGGCTTTGGTTACATGGAAAAGAAGAATATCAGCAAGAAAAAATGAGTTGTAAAAAATCCCAAAACATCGTTACAGTATGTTAGCATGTGCACTAGGTTTGGCTCGTCCGCATTTCAGTCCCATGACACACAATTTTGACGTCATGTGTGGAATACGGTATTTGGTGTATAGGCCTGGCAAGAAAAAAGTGGGGTTGGTCACTTATTTGGACACCGTGTTCGTGGCGTTCCCTTTTCACAGTCATACGAAAACTGTTCTAAGCATAAGCACGAGCATAAGATGAAGGGGTTTATGTCGCTAGTGAGGACCATGCTTTAATGATGAATGTAAACAACAAATAATAGTGATACTTTATTAAAAGATTTGGAGTGTCAAAGACGTATTCAAAGATCCAAGGAGGCCTCCAGAGGAATCCCTTTTCTGTATAGCATAAGATGTATATTATTCTATTTGGGCTTGGGTAGGGGTAGGGTAGGAGGATTTATTGTGCTTAGTAGGCACTGTTTCCCATAGTAAATCTTTGATTCGCCCCTTTAAAAAATGGCACAAACTGCTTTGCGTAAATTAAAAGTATTTACAGCCCATAAATATCAATTCATCTACGCAGGTCGTGTAGGAGGAGAATATTACCAAATGAAAGGCGGAGGAACGAACTACCTGTGTCTGCCAGAGAACCCCAAATATGGCAAATACAAGGAAAGGTTTCAAAAAGGTGGGATCGTGTTTGGCACAGAATACGAGGTCAAGGCCTTTAATCCATTCAATAATAAAAACCTCCACGACCAAGATGCTCCTTGCTCTGTCTGTTATGTCAAGACCCGCAGTACCAAGCTTATGATCCCGGCAACAAACGTGTGTCCCGCGGGATGGAAGCAAGAGTACAAAGGCTACCTGATGACATCATTCCGTGGCCATCATCCCAGTGAGTATATCTGTGTTGATGAGGACGCAGAAGGAATTCCTGGAAGTGGAAGGAGTCTTAATGGCGCGCTGCTGTACCCGGTAGAAAGCAAATGTGGAACTTTGCCGTGTGCGAAGTACCTCAACGGTCGTGAACTGACTTGTGTGGTGTGTAGCAAGTAATCCGACCGGTGGATTAGTAGTCATCACTTATATAACATGCAGTCTGTGTGGAGTGTATCAAGTAAATTGACCGGTTAGGCTGCGTTCATAATGTATGTCAGAAAGGGGGGGGGAAGCAAGTGAAATCTTTAAATTACAAAACAATTCTTAAGACCCCCTTTTGAAGTACCCCAAAAAAATTATACCCCCCGGGTAATCTCTAGTAGCTTCGTCTAAAAATTTTGCATCCCCCCCAATTCTCTGAAAAAAAGTTTCAAACCACCCACCCCCCATTTTACTGGTAAAAAATTTCCCGATCCCCCCTAAATTGCACCTGCCCCCCCCTCCCCCCTCTGCCATACATTATGAACGCAGCCTTACTTTATAGAGATTGCGTGGTGTGAAAATCGTTATGGTGATGAATAGATAGGGTACCAATAAATCATTAAAGATACAAGTATCGCGTTTGTTAGTTATTTTTCCTCTTTCTTCTGTACTAGGACTTCGCAAAAAGTCTCGCTTCAAAAAAATAAATAAAAGGGTACAGAAGTTTGCGGGGCACGGATAAATGTGAGAAGATACTTGAATAATAGTTTATGAGAAAAATATGCAATTATTGGACGAAGTTGAGCAAAATATCGTGATTTGTTAATGGCGAATAATTGCTTGTGAGACAATAACAAATCACGATATTTTGTGATAACCGAGTTCGATAATTGTTTTATCATTCAAATCATCACAGGTAGCACTATATAGCTAGTAATAGCTAGAATCGTTTTCAGTAATGAATGTTCGAATCGAATATTGAAATCAAGAATCCAAAAATAAAGTCAATAATGACCTCTACGTGTTCACGCTTGAGGTGGTTTGACTGTAACTGATGCCAAAATTCTAGACTAAATTCAAGATCTTTAGAGGTTTTTAAAATATCTAAACAGTTATTGGGGTTACCGGTTACATCATATGCATACTTTGCGTAACAATTTGCGCATCTAACTCGGAGTTTAGTTCCCACGGTACATTTATTGCATTCTTTGTTGAAGCACTTCTTGGTTCGTGTCCAGACATCAGGATAATTCTGAATAAAATAATAAATGTTACATTGTATTTAGCTGGTATGTAATACTCTTGCACCTTTACCATATATACCTCCACGTCACAATGGGCATAGCACGCTGTACGTGCACCTTTCGTAGTAAACGAATAAATGTGACGGGGTAATGCAATAATGATCCGGTGGTAAATTATGTACATAAATTCCAAGTTAGGCATAATGTAAATTCAAGTATCGAGAGAACGTGTAGGGAGAGTGCGAGAGGGTAGGTTGAGGGAGGGGAGACCTTATTGCTATTGCATTATAAGATGAAACATCCCAAATATTATTTTGATGAAAGAAAAATAAATGTATTTATCATGGGCTACGTAACAAGCGCATGGAGTGCGCTGGTATGAGTTTGTTGTATAGGTATAATTCATTAGCGGGACGCTAATATAAATTCAGTTAAAGAGTAATATTAGTCATTCGCGTCCTACCATCTACGCCTCTAGTTTTCCAAAAAAAAAACTTGTAATGTGTGATGAAGAAACTCTGCTGCGAGAAGAACTGTTTCTACTCGGGGTGTTCCTCAAGGATATGTGGATCCATTTGCAGCTACGTTTGACCAATTCAAATCCTATCTGGACAGCAAATTATCCACCCTAAAGGAAGATCATACCGAAGAAGCGAGAACACAACCCAAACCCGCTCCCTGCTTACCAACCTCCATGCACAACCAGTCATTCTATTCTTCCAACTCCCTCCTTTACCGTTCCAAATACTCCTCACACACACCCCTCCACCTCACCCCACCCCAACCCTACCTCCTACCCCTCATCCACAATCCACTTCATTCCGCTCAACTCTTACCCCTTTTCTATTTACAGTCCCCACCCTACTGTCCTCTAACCCTCTCCCCCCACTTTTCCTCCTTCTCTACTTCACCCCCCTTACGTAAACATCACCCTTCCACCCATCCTCCCCACGACACCACACAAATCCGCAAACTCATGAGCTTTAACGTAGCTCCTGACAGTATTCACCAAGAATCCCGTACCCGTCCCACCCCTACCACCTCCAACGTGCCTTTGCATCGAAGCGAGACGAACGGTGAGATTGCAATGATAGGAACCTGTGAATAATTGTCCAAGGTTTTAAAAAAAAGGTCTCTATTATTGCAAGCTCACCGTTCGTCTCGCTTCGATGCAAAGGCTCGGCTACCTTTCAAGACGGCGCACGGAACTGTGAATGGGAATATTCTATCGTTTACCTCAACACACACAACCTCACCCCCTCGCAAACACGACTTCTTCACAAGGGCCTCAAATTTGTACTCACATTCTCTCTCACCTCACATAACATCCTCAATAACTCCTTTAAAAACGTCCGCCGACGCACCTTCCTTAAATACCATTTCACACTTTCGCCACCCCCTTTAGAAACCGCAGTTCATGGACACCTCCCATCCCCAAAAGTCATAATTTAAGAATATATAACGATTTTGGCTGGGAAGATCTTTCCAAACAATACTGCAATACACCCAGAACCTCCTCCCAAAACCACTGCAACCTTACACCCAATGAACAAACAGCACTTAAACACTTGAAACGACATCCCAACACCATAATTAAACCAGCTGACAAAGGTGATTCCATCGTTCTCTGACATAAAGATGACTACAGCAAAGAAGCTTTACGCCAGTTGAGGACCCCACTTACTACAAACCCATCCCTCATGACCCTATTCCTCCCTTAACTAACACTATTACACTACACCTTAATAAAATACTTTCCCATAAACTCATAGGCCCCAATACTTTTCGATTCCTCTTTCACCCTCCCCAGCTAGAACTCCTCTCTTCTACATGCTCAACAAGATTCATAAACACAGACACACAGACCACCACTCATACTCTTCTTAATCTTCATGAAATGTATACTATACCACAGCTTCTTCTCTTTTGACAACAAACATTATCTCCAAACTCAAGGCACAGCTATGGGCACATGTATGGCCCCATCCTACGCCAATATTTTCCTTACTGATCTCAGAACACACTCCTTTCCTCTCCCAACAACCTCCAACCCTTTATATGGAAGAGATATATTGATGATATATCATGATATGGACACATGGTCTCTCCACTCTTTAACACATTTACCACACACCTTAATTCCTTCCAACCTACCATCAAGTCCCAACATACCTCCTCCCCTCATTCTATCAACTTCCTGGATACAACCATTATTCTCACCCCAACGGGACATCTCAAATCAACCCTATGCACTAAACCAACTGACAGCACCCTCCTCCTACACCACTCCTCCCACCACCCTCTCAATTGCAAAATCAGTACAATCTACAGCCAAACACTACGTTACAGACGCCTCATCACTGACAACACTTAATTTCACAAATATCTGGACCATCTTCGATCCATTTTACTTAAAAGAGGCTATACCGACTCCATAATCAACTCACAATTCCATAAAGTCCTCCACCTCACTCAAAGAGAACCCCTCCAACACAATAAACCAAAATCCCCCCTGACCAACATATCCTCCCCCATCCTTCCCTTTGTCATACCTTTTCATAAAGGCCTCCCCAACATTTCTCGAATTCTACTCTCCCACCGGCACCATATCTCTAATGATCCTTCCCTTTCTCCTCTTTTCTCCACGCCCCCTATCACTGCCTTTCAAAGACACCGCAATCTTAGAGATACATTAGTTCACACCAAATTCCTATCTTAATATTCTTCTACGCCTTCAATAACAACTCTTTCCTTCCCTCTCTCCTCCTCTCAATCCCTCTAACACATACACATAACATCCCATTGCATTACACAAATGGCCTTAACTACCCCTCGAGCCAAAACTTGCATTATACCCAAAAGCCACTTGGATCCTCTCTACATCGACCGAAATTGTTCTCAGCTGGTTCCCAAAATTACACATCTCAACTAGTTCCTCAAGACAACCACGACTAATCCACCTACAGTCTCCTCCCCCCAAGATGTCCATCTTCATCCCATCATCCATCCTTCCAGGACACAGCAACAATAATTTCCAGCCACCAAGCCCTGCCATCTCTCTGGATCCGTCATTAAGAATGTATATACTTCTTTAAAGCCTTGAAGAAACCCTCCAGCCTCCACTACAACACCTTTACCCTAAGTTTACCATCACCATCTGACTGAAGATTCTACAAACACTACCATATTGATCCTCGACAGGACTTGATCACTTCCACGTCTTCTACAACATTATCTGCTCCTCAAATTACCTTGGCCCAAGATGAACTGACCACCACCCATAATAACATAACTCTGTACCCATATCATCCTTATCTTCACTTCAGTCTACACACGTTTATATATCTCTCTCTATTTTTTTATAGGAGATTATACTTCCCTTTTCAATTTTATCAGTGGCTTCACCACCTCCCCTTATATTCACCTTTTCACTATATTAACTTTCTTATATTATTCTTATATTCTTATATTTCACTCTTATTTTCATTTTTTATCTTTTAGTCTCTCCCTACTAAAGTTATTTTCAAGCAAATTTCCCTCCCCTAAGGGACGTCTCTCCAATTCCCCCTCTACCTACTCTATATTCAAGAGAATATAGACTTCAGTCCTAACTACACCTCTCACAAAAATATCCTCTTCATATGGAGAACCCACCAGTTCGCCCACTCCCACGAAATGCTACCACTTAGAAGAATACACAGCTATGATTACCATATGGACCATCTGAAGCATTTTAACTTTATTTATTATCCCTTATTTGGCTGAAATTATCCGTGCAGTCTGGTCACCTGAATCTGTCCCTTCTGAATGGAAAAGAGCTTGCACCATTCTCATACATAAAAAAGGAAATATGTACGACCCTGCGAACTTTCGTCCCATTACATTGCAATCTGTTCCTTCAAAAGTATTCACTTCATGTCTTCATAACGGATCTATCAGTCTCTCATATTACTGTATAAATGGTTATCTAGTACCTTCATACGTTAGGGATTTCTTTAATTTTTGTTCTGAGTAAGCTTCCATCTTATGACATTTATAAAACAGAACTTGCATGGTTTACTGTTATTTTTTTTTGTAGATTACAAGTTGTCCAATACAAGGGTATGTTATCAGAACCTCAACCCATTTTCACAAGAGTTCCCCAAGGAAGTATCCTGGGTCCCCTCCTATTTATTATTCATTTCAACAACGTGCACAGACTGCTAAAACATTCAAAGATTATTACGTATGCCTATGATTTAGTCATCTGTACCTCAGCCAAGGATGTCGATAAGCTTATATGACTGGTTTGAGGATAGTGAATTGGTAATCATCCTAAAGAAGGGCAAGACCGAGACTATCAGGGAGCAAAGACCTTCAACGATATGCCTGCTGAAATAAGATCTACAAATTCAAAACTATTATTTAAGAACAAATTAAAAAAGCATTTTAATTCCAATTAACCTCTCTAAAGTCAAGATTCGTTTATGTAACTTCTTCTATAAACTTTAATTCCTGGAAGCATTTTCTTGGCCGTGAAATCATTGACAAATTTAACTGGCTTAAATGGCGCTCACCTTTATCTCACTGTTACAAGTCTCGTAAGTCTTTGCTACGAAACACATCCACCTCTGCTTCGAAAACATTGGTCTGCATCATTCTTCTACTCGCTAATGATGTTCAGTTAAATCCTGGACCGAATTCAAACGATACAAGTACGAGTATTGACTTTCCCTTCATGACGAAAGGCCTGCGATGTTGTCATCTAAATGTTAGGTCTTTACCTCCACATTTTGACGAAGTTAATACTCTGAAACATTTAAATAAGTTGGATATTTTCGCTATCAGCGAAACGTGGTTGAACTCTACCTGGAACGATTGTGAGCTTAATATCGACGGATATCAAATATTCCGACAAGATAGAGAAATGTTAGCCTCATCTTCAACGCATCATGGCGGTAGTGTAGCGATTTACACTAGATCTACTCTTCAGTGTGAAAGAATTACATTTGCTGATGTGTGTATGGAGCACATTTGCTTACGAGTAAGACAACACAAGGCAGGTCCCAAACTGTTATTTATTGTCATTTACAGGCCTCCAAATTCTATTACTGACTTTAGTCACTACCTTATGAAACTTATTGACAATGCTTACTCTAGGTATAACGAAATTATAGTTGTTGGTGACTTTAACATTGACATTCTACAGAAGAAGAAAAGTAATCTCATCATTATTTTCAATGACGCTGGTTTTACTCAAATAATTGAATCTGCTACAAGAATATCCGATAATAGTTCAACATTGATTGACCATGTCTATACAACACATCTTAATCGTATAGTTCAATCTTTCGTTCCTGTATATGGAATGAGTGATCATTTCCCAGTATGCTTCGTACACAAATTTTGCGGAGTAAAATTTCCGAAATGTGGACATGATGAGATCACCTATCGAAACTTTAAAAACTTGGACCCTGATGACTTTATTTATGATATGGAAAATGCTCCATGGTCTCTTCTCGACATTTACAACGATGTTGATAACAAACTGGACATTTGGGAATTAATTTTCAACGAAATTATGTATCATCACATACCCATCATCACTAGAAGAGTTAAACACAGACACTTTGCAATTTGATACGCCCCAGGGACCAGTTTAAGAAACGTGCAAAGTCGAACATTCTTGCAAGATCAATGTATAAGAACATACGTAATCAGGTGGTGAAAAAGATTGCAAATGCAAAAGCAGCATACATAAAAAAATGAAATCATGAAAAACATGGACAATCCGAAAAAACTATGGAAAACCCTCAAGCGAGTTGCTCCAACTAAGCCTGGTCCAACTACTTTTTCTTTTGTTGAAGTTAATGAACAGCAAATTAGTAGTCCTATGGGAATTGCAAATTCCTTCAACGAACATTTTATCAATGCCCAACATATTAACTCTGTTGTCTCTGATGATGGCTCAAAATTGGAGCAAGATGAACGACTCGTAGACTTCATTAATTCTCATATTGGTGAATCAATTGAGTTCAATATTCCTCCAATCAGCACATAGCAGGTTATAAAGGACATTAACGGCATAGCAAACAACAAGGCTACTGGACTTGATGGAATAGGAATAAAACCCTTAAAGCTGGTGCTAAATGCCATTGCTCCTTCACTCACACATATCTACAACTCAAGCATCAGAAGTGGTACCTTTCCAACTAATTTCAAGCGAGCTAAACTGACTCCTCTTCATAAAAAAGATTCAGTACATGACAGAAATAATTACCGGCCAATTTCAATCTTGTCAATAATATCTAAACCCTTGGAAAGACATGTGGCACATTCATATCTTGGATACCTCACCTCAAACAATCTTCTTCACTGTAAACAGTCAGCTTATCGACCACATCATTCTTGTGAAACTACGCTCTTAAGTCTTACTGACAATTGGCTTAAAGCTATGGATTCTCGAAAACTCGTAGGAACTGTTTTGCTTGATCTAAGCAAGGCGTTTGATCTTGTTGATCATGATTTATTGCTTCAAAAAATCGACAAGTATCACGCAACCAACACATCTCAGGAATGGTTTAAATCATATCTTGGAGATCGAACACAACGCTGCTGTATTAATGGAACATTGTCGGACGCACTGACGCTGACTCGGGGGGTGCCGCAAGGCTCGATTTTAGGCTCTATATTGTTTTCACTGTATATTAACGACCTCCCAATTGGAATTCCTAACTCAAATGTTGACACATACGCTGACGACACTACCATCTGGGAAGCAAACAGTGACCCCTCGCATATCCAGCTTGGTCTTCAAACCAGTCTCGACGGAGTTAGCAAATGGTTATCTCTGAATAAGATGGTTCCCAATACCAAAAAGACAAAGTACTTGATTATTGGAAATACGCAAAAGCTGTCACATTCTGGCAATCCATCGCTACACCTCACTCTCTGTGGCACTCCTATTAAAGAAGCTGAGGATGAAAAGCTGTTGGGCATCAAGATTGACAAGCATTTGAACAGGGACAATCATATTGATTTTCTTATTAATAAGTTAAATTCACGTATCTGTTTACTTAAGAGAGCTAAGACATATCTTAATCTTCCGCTAAGAAAACTGTTGTATAACGCATTAATTAGACCCCTTTTTGAATATTGCTGCACAGTATGGGGAAATACCAAAAATGAGAACTTGCTTCGATTATTAAGAATTCAAAAACGCTGTGCCAGATTAATTTTAGATGCAAGTTTTTATGATAATTCGGTTAAACTATTTAGTAAGTTGGATTGGTTACCCATAGATGACGTTATACGTTTAAGAAAACTTTGTCTAATGCACAAAATAGTTAATGGCCAATGCCCTGAGTATCTTAAGAATTATATTTCGTATGTTAATGATAGACATAGACATAATACAAGGGCTTCCACAACCAATAATTTATCTATACCTTTTTATCGCACGAATGCTGGCCTTCGCACTTTTCATGCAAGTGCTAATCGATTATGGAATACAATAGATTATAGCACCAGAAGTATTATAGCTTTGAATAATTTTAGAAAGAACATTAGTAATATGTACTTAGAAAAGAATTCTAAGGTCGATCATTTTAATATTCAAAGAACTTTTTGAAAATATATTAGATGGATTTTTTATATTATATATATTTTTATATTAGTTTCTATATATAAATTATTCTTCTTCTCTTATAGTTAGATTTTATATGATATTTTAGTATTTATAATATGGACCACAATGAAAACTACTGGTTCGCTAGTAATTGTGTTTATCCAATAAAGTCATTATTATTATTATTATTAACTAGCTAATTTCAATTAATATAATTCATATGCACAAAATCTTGAGAATTATTACAATTCTTTTAGAATTTTATACATTTTCATATCTTCATATTTCTTTTATTTATCATTTTTCTTTTACAGGACCCCAAGGAAAACAGTGATATACACTGATGGGCTATATCCTGTTATAAATATTCGCCTGAGGAATCCAGTGGCAAGTGTGATCACAGCTGAAGAACTAAATAAAGCTGAAACGGTTATCCTAAAGATAGTACAAGAAAATGCTTTCCAAGAGCAGCTTTGAGAAGCCTGAATCAGAAGAATGATAGTCAAAACTCAAGAAGAAAAAGGCAGAAATCAAGAAATTAAGTTCGTTATATCGTTTGAACCCATTCTTGGATACCGAAGGATTGATGCATGTAGGTGGAAGACTGACAAAGTCGCCATATCTTGCCCATGATCAGAAACATCGATAATCCTGCCCAAGAAAGGACACATTACCGAAATGATAATTCGCCATGCACATCTTAAACGTTACACACAATGGAAGAGGAATCACACTCAATGACATTAGAAACCGGTACTGGATTATTAATGGATTATTATTTCCACGGTCAAATGGCTCATATCCAGATGCGTAATATGTAGACGTTTTGCGCACCACTGTAGGAGAACATGTTGAGAATAGTTAACTTCGATACATTTTATTCGTTTTGTTTGTTTCTTACGATTTCCTTGACCCCATGATTTACCAGAAATTAATGATTAAACATAGCAATGAAACTTGATCTAGCCTTATGCAATAAAGGACACTCCCTTGATTCTTGATGAACCGATATGCATGTGCTTACGAGCCAAAGACAATTTTGCTATAAAAGACTGATTTAGATGCGTGATTCGCCACCAGATGTAAGTACAATTAATTCTGAATATAGATACTGTTTAAGCGTAAATAATTTCCCCACAAATGTAGAGTAATTTAGGAATTATTGTTACATTTTAGCGAACCTTGTATTAGCTTGTACTAGTTTGTACTTGATCCACGATTAAACTCGAAACAGACACGTGAACATTTGCCAACTATTTAACTCCAACAAGCGTATCGTATGGTGGTGAAATAGACATTCCCGGATATCTCTTACAGAACAGAAGATGACTGATTTACCTAATGCTATAATGACCATGTAACCCCAGCACCATGCACCATTTACAATTTGTGCTGTTGATTATTTTGGACCCTGTACAATCAAAGGAAGAAAAGAACTGAAGCGATATGACGTTTTTGTTTACATGTTTGGCTAGCAGAGCAACACATCTAGAATCAGCTAATTCCCTTGAAACAGATGCTTTTCTGAATACCCTAAGAAGCTCTAATGCGACTAGTGGGAACTGTAAGAGAAAAAAGAAAGAAGCTTTAATGGAGATGAAATAAGAAAGATTCAGAGAATATCTAATTCGAAACGCAGAAGCCGATTGTCGTGATCATTTATGACACACCAAATACACTGGAATAAAAAAAGCAAGTTGCATCCTTGCTAAACACTGAATCTAATGAAATTACATTGCAAGTGCAGCCAGTAACCCAGCAAAGTAATGGCTTTGACTGTGGGGTATTTGCAATTACATTTGCAGTTGCTTTATGAAATTGTCCTTCAGCCTTAAACTTTAGACGCAGAGACATTTTGGGGCTACGTTAAAAAGGTTTTAGATTCAGGAAAACTTTAACATCTATCATTCCAACCAAAGTTTTTCACCTTCGAAGCTGGATACCCACTCTATCTGATCACGAAATTCCATTAAATCTTGATCGTCCAAATTTCACGCGTGATTCGAAAAATGAAAGCTTCTGGCTCTCCTTGTCTTCTAGACCAACTTTCAATTATCTGTTTCAAAAATGTCCCTATCTTCGTACTTATTTAGCTGAAATTATCTGTGCAGATCTGTCCCTACTGAATGGAAAAGAGCTTGTACCATTCTCATACATAAAAAAGGAACTACGGTCGACCCTGCGAACTTTCGTCCCATCACATTGCAATCTGTTTCCTTAAAAGTATCCACTTCATGTCTTCGTAACTCAGTTTCTTCTCAAGTTCCTTACTGCTTATCTGTGCACGAGATTAAGCTGTACTGTATAAGGGTTGCGTCCAAAAACTGTTTTATATTCCATGCTGTGTATCATATCACCCCTCAATTCAAGTCGTGTGAATCTGAGAGAAATGGATACTTCTCCCCCAAGCACTTTTTGCTATGGCTGCCAAGTCACTACCAGTGGCCTTGAATTTAAGTAACTTGCCAATACGGTTGATTACCTCTTATATAAAGCCTTTGCTGTGACTTCCTACCAATCAGTGACTCATAGAAGCATAAAGCACTTGCACCATGTACTAAAGACATTTCCATCTCTGAAATTTTATGTGGATAAATAAAATATTTAAGCAAAGTTAGACTTGAGCTAAGTTGCCTGTTATCGCAAGTATCTGTCATCAAGAGGCTATAGCTTCGCGGCCATGTGATAAGCAAATTAATGTCTCACGTAATGAGATGAATGATGAATAGATGGTATCTGGGGACGAAGCTTGCATCGGGTGCTATCCAATTTCGCTAACGCCACGTGCTATCCGATTTCGCTAACGCTATGCGCTATCTCATTTCGCTAACGCTAGCTTACGCAGTTTGTACGCTACACCAACGCTATTTGTTTTTACGCTATACTCTCGTTACGTCTCGGGCTACACGAAGTAGCAC
This sequence comes from Actinia tenebrosa, assembly GCF_029948245.1. NCBI lineage: Eukaryota > Metazoa > Cnidaria > Anthozoa > Actiniaria > Actiniidae > Actinia > Actinia tenebrosa. The sequence goes on from NW_028292579.1 coordinate 12,393,628, forward strand.
GGCCGTACTCTCTGCAGAAGACCAGCAGGAGATTATCCGGGTTTTGGAGGCATCCTCTGCAAATGGGTCAGGAAACTCGTCCTCCTCGCCACCTTATTCTTCACAGCCTGCACTGCCACCTTCTTCCACCTCCGCAGTGGTTTCTGCTACGCAGGACGCTACAGGTACGTCTATTTTACCTGTACCTTCATTCGCCAGCACTTTTACGCTAGCATCGCAGTCATTGGCTGACACGAGCGCTTCGCTAGCTTTCTCAGCATCTGTGCCGAGCTCCGTCTCGTCGGTTTGGGCGCCGTCATTGCCATCTGTTTCGGCGGTCTTGCATCAGCCTTTTCTCGTTGGCCCAGGTTGCTCTCCCGTTCCCACAAAGCTGGTTACCCAGATCGTCAGTGGCAAGTTCGTCGACATGAGCGATCTCATTTCTCCTAACCTGGTGGAGACGGAAAACGAGCCCCAACTCTTCTTTAATGGTCGCATCGTTTTGACCTCTACGCCCAAGCGCCAGCGGCGAAAGGTAGAGGACATAATGACGTGGATCGAGGCGTTCAGCATTTACTCGCTCGTGCTGACTTCTTATTTTCCCAATCGCTGGAAAGATCTTTTGCTCTACAAGCTGCTTATTCTGCGAACCTATCGCCAGTTTAGCGGCCGGGCTTGGCTGGCTTACGATAAGGCTTTTCGTGAGCACGCAGCAGCAAGCAAACTCACAGACTGGTCGCACATCAATAGCCACCTCTACAGTTTCCACACCGCGGGATCTGTCCCACGCGCTCTCAGTGTTACTTGCATGGCTACTTTTTGTGTCATGGACTTCGAAAAGAAATCGTTGTTTTACTTCGATCCGCCAGCTTCGGATATGGGGCTCAAAGAGAAAATACGCGCAATAAAGTAAGATGTTTACTAACCGACCTTTACTTGCGTAAATGGATGCTTGAATATCAAACAATATTCTCCTTGTTCCTATGAATATGAAATATGTTTCTTTTTGTCCATAAGGCAGACAGATTCTTAGCAGAGCGTTAGAAATATCTGTCGCTGAAGTGGAAAATTGGAAAGTGTATGTAATCAAGGTAAACGAATAAAGCCTCTTATGACATCACACTCATTAACATATTAAACCTTTAAGTATGTAAGAGTTAATTACCGAGAACGGAGGCAATAAGCTATATACATCCCGAGGGCCGCTGGCCCGAGGGATGTATATGCTTATTGCCGACGTTCTAGGTAATTAAGTATTTTATATCCCCCCAAAATAACAATATTTTATCATTCAGCTATTCCCTTCATGTATAATCAATACTAAAGATATTGAATTAAGTTTAACTTCGAGTGATATGTTAGTTTGAATTTTTTTTTGTAAATAAATGCATAACGCTCCGTGCAAACGTTCAAAATCAGAAAATGGCTGACCTGCCATACGCGGTCGCCTACAGGATTCCGTCACCCCATTCACGTACAGCGGAGTGGACAACTTTGGTCCTTGGCTTGTCAAAGAAGGACGTAAAGAACTCAAGAGATACGGAGTCCTCTTCACATGCAGCTGCTTAATTGCAGCATCAACTATTGCATATAAACTAAAAATATTAACATTCTATGAAACAACAAGAATCAGTTAAAGACAAGGAAATACAATGATGGAGTGCCTACCCAAGCCGAAGTGACAGCGACTTCCAAAGACACTATAGCAGAGGTTATACCCAAGACGGCGTAGAAGTGACTTCTTAAGAAAGAGAGGGATTGCTTCTTAAGACAAAGGAAAAGAGCGAAGGGGAAATCGAACAAGGTAGTCGATTTTAAAAAGAGAATGAGTTAGTACTACGTTTTATTTTTACTATATATATAATTTTAATGATATTTTAATATTTTTCATTTTTTTATACGAACAGAAATACAGGAATTGGACAACCAAACAAGGGATTTCATAAAGGGAAAAATCGCGTTAGTTAGTACTACCCGATATATTATTTATATATTTTTTATATTTTTAAAAGCCGGGTAGAGGGCGAAAGATTACGCACGTCACTCTCGTTATCAAGAAACCATTTCAGGAGCCTTGTAGAAATGGAATTCTGGATGCTTCAGTTCCATTTTGGGTCCAGTAAAATCCTAGCGTTCCAGATAGAGCTACTAGGAATGTTTCAAGAGAACATTCCAAAAAGCGAACTGTCCTTTGTAGAAGGATTAAGCGGGGGCCGGAGAACGCGTTTGTGTGCGTTTCCAAATAGGTTCGGCACTAAATCAGCATCTGAACTAATTTGTGTCATTCTATAAAGTAACAAGAATCAGTTAAAGACAAAGAAATGCAATGTGGGAGTGAATATCCAAGCTGAAGTGACAGCGACTTCCAAAGACACTATAGCAGAGGTATGACCCAAGACGGCGTAGAAGTGACCACTAAAGAGAGAGTGGGATTGCTTCTTAAGACAAAGGAAAAGAGCGAAGGGGAAATCCAAGAAGGTAATCGATTTAAGAAAGCGAAGGCGATCGCGTTAGTACTACCCCATAAATTAATTTTATATCTTTTATATTTTTATACGAACAGAACTACAGGAATTGGACAGCTAAACAAGGGATTTCATAAAGGGAAAAATCCCCTAAGGTCACTTTTGTCCCTTGCCAAAGACAAAAGCCGGGTAGAGGGATGAAGAAATGTACAGGCCCGCAAATGATCCCAGGACTGCAAATGATCCCGGGACCGCAAATGATCCCCGAATAGGACCGCAAATGATCTCGGAGCGCAAATGATAAGCTATGATCATAAATTATTGCGCGATCATTTGCGATCCAGTATCGGGATCACTTGCGGTCTGGGATCATTTGCGGTCCTATTCAGGGATCATTTGCGGTCCCGGGATCATTTGCGGTCCTGGGATCATTTGCGGGCCTGTACAGAAACCATTTCAGGGGCCTCGTAGAAATGGAATTCTGGATGCTTCAGTCCCATTTTGGATCCAGTAAAATCCTAGCGTTCCAGATGGAGCTACTATAAAAGTTTCAGGAGGACATCCCAAAAAGCGAACTGTCCTTTATAGAAGGTTAAAGCGGGGACCGGACAACGCGTTTGTGTGCGTTTCCAAATAAGTTCGGCACTAAATCAGCACCTGAACTAAGTACGGAGGCTTTTTAGTGCCATGGCACTCACTTTTTTCTGGCAACCGTTTGGCCGCGTTCACTTTTTCAGAGTGGCGGCGTTCACTTTTTTAAAGTGACCGAGTTCACTTTTTCAGACACCTGGCTGCGTTTTTTGGGCTTCCTGTGGCTTGTTATCGCGGGCTCACTTTACATTCTCACGGCCCGAGCTCGATCATTAGTCATGGAGGATAAGAGCTCTATTGAGAAGGTATGTATTTTATTTCTTGTTTCGGCGAGGTTTTTCCTTCTTTTTGGTTCTGATCACACTGACGAATCTGTTATAGAAGGCATAACAAAGAAGATTTTGAAAGAATCGGGAATTCACGGTGTTATAATCAATAACAAAATCGCAAATGGGCCACTAGTTGATCAGTTATCTTTATGTACTGTTAAGTGTTACCCTGTCTAAATAAAGATTATTGTATTGTATTGTATTGTAAACGTATTCAAGAAAAAGATTTACCTTCTCACTTCAGTATTTAAGAAAGCTATAGGGGACAGTGTATAAAAAAGCTGACTGATACCTGGAAAAAACCAGGGCCTATTTCAAATTTAAAGTTTCATTCCAAAGCTATTGAAAAGGTTGTTGCTACCCAGTTAAGAGCGACTGTCCAGAAATATCGAGCAAAATCGAAAATTTGTGGCCACAATCAAAAAAATAAAAGTCCTTCATTTTTGGTCTGTAGACACTGTTTGATGAGTTTATGAACGTACTGGGGTCGGTTTTTCGATCTACGTAAAAAATCCGGATTTTTTTGAAAAAAACGATTTCACCCCGTGTCGGTCTAAAAATTGCCCAAGAAACGGCTGCGAATCACGCTTTCAAAAACATTCTCGCTCCAAGTGAAAACCCAAGTTACAATCAAATTTGCAACTGAATTCAAGAAAAGGGATGTTGAACAATTGTTCCAGGTGAATTTAGACGTTTTAAACTAAACTTTAGATAGAAAAAATTGCATTCTTCCAGCACAGTAATTCACAGTCTCGTAAAACACTGATTTTACCTCACATTTATAAAAGCGATTTTTTGCATGTGGCCATTCTCCAATTTTTACAAAACTCAAGCTGTACAATGTTCAAATGATAGAATAACACGAACTACAAAAATTAGTTTGGGTTTTTCCACAGGCCTTATGAAAACTTTATGCGAAGTTGGAAAAATTTGCCATGTAAATATGCAAATTAGCAGTTTGTTTACATCTCTACACCACAGATCACGGCCGCGAAAAAAGTCATCTAAAATAGTTTTAACAGCTTATTAATCCACACATTAGCCTATCTAAGGACTATCTAAGCATGATTGGCCTTTGTTATTATTTTAAACGATTATTTTTTGAAGTTAAGCCTACATTTCCGGTGTTGAAGACACTCAGCTTGCTTGCCTCGGTGGCATTCCATCGGTGCGTAGTAAACTTAGTAATCATACATGACTGTTAACATGCTCTATAAACGTTACTATTCCTCACTAGTGGTATCCAGCTTATCACATAGTATTTTCACATACTGAGTATGAGCTTGAAAGTTTGTATTACTTTGTAAATAAGCAGGGATCCAACCTGTCAAAGCGGATTATGTGAGCTGATGGCGTGACAAACAACAGTTTGCGCGGAGCCGGACGTGACGTCGTTTGGTACAGTACCTTTTTTATTGCCTGAACATCTTGTGATTTGGCATAAACTAAAGAGAATCACTCGTTATCAAGATTTGTTTTTTTTTAGCTGTCATATGCTTTCTTGCTTGATCGAAGTCATGTTTAAAATTGGTTACATGTATGAGTACAGTTGTAGACGGGTATACAATTCCCCCTCCCATACCCCACTAGCACTAGCTTCATGGCTGTACAATAGATCGAATGTATGATAGACACGCCTGGTTTCGTGGAAACGTAAATCTGAAATAAGACTAAGAGAAAAAAGAAAATAAACTTTTAAGTAAATATATATATAATATTTTATGTCGATAGTGCGATTTGATAGAACTGTGATCTGAACATGACGCGTGTGTGGCCGAAGAGTCCAGGAATTTGATAGTTTCAATCAAATTAGAAAAATGTGTTGTACATTACCATGTAGACAAAAATAAAAGTAGCATTTAACAAAGTGTTTATGGTCAGTATAGGAATTTGTTAATTATGGTGAGCATCAGTTATGGAGGCTCGTGTATCGTGTTCTTTTCAAGCCATCATTGGTGGTCATTATGGGTTTGACCCAAAAGAAAGAAGTAGATCTGTCACTAACGTTCCTTTGACAAGATGTTAACGGGATATCGCCGAGGACAAACGATGTTTTAGTATAGTTGAAGTTGAAACCGAGGTCGAATTAATTCTCGCAAGAGTATGTATTTTTGAGCCCCCTAGAAACATAGACAGCCTTACAATCTGTCCGCATCACCGTGCGTCCTTGGGCGTCAGCTGTAAACAGGGGAGCAAAAGGGCAAAAGGGGATCGAAAACTGTGTTAAAAGAGACTGGTGTTTTTCTTGCTGTTGGTTCAGGTAGGTTGGTGGATTGCTAGTATTATATTGACTAATATATACGGTCAATACGACGCCATGACTACTTGCGCAGTGCTCAGTCGTGAAACTGTGCAAGCTTGACGCTACTACATCATTGATTAGGGACTGGTCATAAAGCATAAGGGGGGTGGGGGGGGGGGGGGTGGGCAAAATCAGAATAGAATCAGTGTTTTTTATCGTGGCCCACATAAAATGATGCTGAAAATCCTGATGACCCAAAACCAGCTTAGAAGCAAAATTGCAGGCCCACCCATTTTAGTTGTCAAATTTTATCAACAGCCCACCCCTTTTAAGGAGTTCAAAATTATGTGACCCATCCCCTGATTTTGCCCCCAACCCCCCCCCCCCCCATACTTTATGACCAGTCCCTTACACATATAGAAATAGTCTTGGGGAGGCCAACGAAGAGAGTGAAGTTATCTTACGAATGGAAGAATTGACTTTGTTAAGTCGAACAACTCGAAGGACGCAAGCTACTTGATTGCAAATCGATGTGGGATGTGGTTTGATGATTCCAGTTAACTTATTATATAAACTAGTTCTTTGATGTCTGAATTCCATGAGACATTAGGATGCGTTCATAATGTATGGCAGAGAGTGGTTGTGAGAGGGGGGGGGGGGGGGTTGAAAACTTTTTTCAGAGAATTGGGGGGGATGCAAAATTTTTAGAACAAGCTACGAGAGTTTGCCAGGGGGGGGGGGTTATATTATTTTTTGGGGGACTTTTGGGTGGTCTTAAGAATTTTTTTGTCACTTAAAGATTTCATCTGCCTCCGCCCCTTCTGCCATACAATATGAATGCAGCCTTATTCAAATCGGGGTCTTTTTGTCGTAAAGAACAATATCATTGAAAGCTTAAAAAAACAAATCTTGATAACAAGTGATTCTCTTTAGTTTATGCCAAATCACAAGATGTTCAGGCAATAAAAAAGGTACTGTACCAAACGACGTCACGTCCGGCTCCGCGCAAACTGTTGTTTGTCACGCCATCAGCTCACATAATCCGCTTTGACAGGTTGGATCCCTGCTTATTTACAAAGTAATACAAACTTTCAAGCTTATACTCAGTATGTGAAAATACTATGTGATAAGCTGGATACCACTAGTGAGGAATAGTAACGTTTATAGAGCATGTTAACAGTCATGTATGATTACTAAGTTTACTACGCACCGATGGAATGCCACCGAGGCAAGCAAGCTGAGTGTCTTCAACACCGGAAATGTAGGCTTAACTTCAAAAAATAATCGTTTAAAATAATAACAAAGGCCAATCATGCTTAGATAGTCCTTAGATAGGCTAATGTGTGGATTAATAAGCTGTTAAAACTATTTTAGATGACTTTTTTCGCGGCCGTGATCTGTGGTGTAGAGATGTAAACAAACTGCTAATTTGCATATTTACATGGCAAATTTTTCCAACTTCGCATAAAGTTTTCATAAGGCCTGTGGAAAAACCCAAACTAATTTTTGTAGTTCGTGTTATTCTATCATTTGAACATTGTACAGCTTGAGTTTTGTAAAAATTGGAGAATGGCCACATGCAAAAAATCGCTTTTATAAATGTGAGGTAAAATCAGTGTTTTACGAGACTGTGAATTACTGTGCTGGAAGAATGCAATTTTTTCTATCTAAAGTTTAGTTTAAAACGTCTAAATTCACCTGGAACAATTGTTCAACATCCCTTTTCTTGAATTCAGTTGCAAATTTGATTGTAACTTGGGTTTTCACTTGGAGCGAGAATGTTTTTGAAAGCGTGATTCGCAGCCGTTTCTTGGGCAATTTTTAGACCGACACGGGGTGAAATCGTTTTTTTCAAAAAAATCCGGATTTTTTACGTAGATCGAAAAACCGACCCCAGTACGTTCATAAACTCATCGAATAGTGTCTACAGACCAAAAATGAAGGACTTTTATTTTTTGACTGTGGCCGCCCAGTGCTCGATATTTCTGGACAGTCGCTCTTAATAGATCATTTAGAGCAAAATAAACTTCATGAGACATTCCAATCTGCTTATAAGAAATTTCATAGTGTTGAGACTGCACTTTTAAGGGTTCATAATGACATTCTCCAAGCTTTAGACAATCGATGTGCAGTGATCTTGGTTTTACTTGATCTATCAGCAGCTTTTGACACTGTTGATCATGGTATCCTGCTTGAGAGGCTCTTTCATAGGTATGGCATTAATGGAACAGCTCTTCAGTGGTTTATATCCTATCTTGGTGATAGATCTTTTCGGGTCAAGGTCCAAGGTAGTGCATCTTCAGATCATCCTCTTCAATGTGGTGTCCCATAAGGATCTATCCTAGGCCCATCCTATTTCTATTGTATACCTCACCTATTGGTGATATAATGAGGAATAATAATATCAATTTCCATTTATATGCTGATGATACACAGCTGTATCTTACCTTTTCTATGTCATCCAATAAGGAATTTGAGGATGCGAAACAGCAAATTGAAACCTGTGTATCAGAAATTGATAAATGGATGGCCTTTAACAAACTAAAATCAAATAACGACAAAACTGAAATTCTTGTTTTTGCTAATCCACACCGTCCTCGACCACCTGTTGATTTTATTAACATTTCTGGCTCTGACATTTCTCCATCGCCATCTGCTCGTAACATTGGAGTTATTTTTGATGAAGTGCTGTCTCTTGACGACCATATACTTACTGTCTGCAAAACTTGTTTCTTCCATATCCATTATCTTCGGAAAATTCGAAAGTACTTGAGCTATAAAGCTTGTGTAACTCTGGTTCATGCCTTCATTTCTTCAAAACTTGATTTTTGTAATGCATTATTATATGGACTTCCCAAAGGCTCTCTGCAAAAGCTTCAGCATGTCCAAAATGCTGCAGCAAGACTAATAACGTTTTCTCGAAAACAAGATCACATCACTCCTATCTTGTGCAATCTACACTGTCTACCTGTGGAACAGCGCATAGTTTTCAAGATTCTCTTACTTACATTTAAGGTCTTGCATAATCTAGCACCTGCATATCTTGTTGACTTGATTAAACCTTATGCTCCTTCTCGCTGCTTAAGATCATCTTCCTTAAATCTTCTAACTAAGCAATCGTACAATCTTAAATCTTATGGAAAAAGGTCATTTTCTTTTGCGGCTCCTGAAATTTGGAATGCCCTTCCACCCAGCATTAGATCTTGTCACTCAATTTCACAGTTTAAAAGGGACATAAAGACATGGCTAAAAATAAATTTATTTTAACCAGTATCTTTATTTTGTCTATGATGTGACTAAAATGTTTAAATGCCCTTAATCTTAATCTTGATTTTAATTAAAAGTTACTGAAAGTTGTTTATATAACATTATTGATACATTAATATATGGTATTGAAATATTGTTAAATTATTTTTAAATTAGTATTGTTAAACTGTTTTATTATATTCTTTTAATTATCATCTTACTTTCTATTTATCTATAATGAATATTTTTTGTATTTTGTAAAGCGCCGTTGAACCGCTGGGAATTGACGCTCAATAAAACATTATTATTATTGTATTGACAATTATTTTTGCCTGTTAGCTATAAATAAAGCAATAAAATTGAAATATTCATATTCCTTTAGGTAGAGTTTTTTATAAGTCGGTGATATGTGTTGGACCTCACAAGCATATGTGCTCCACTTATTATGGCTTTAAGAAATTTAAATAATTTTTTTCTCTATTTTTAATAAATTTTACAAATGGCAAACATTAGCCATTCAATTATTGGCTAGCACTTTTTACATTTAAATATTACATTTTTTTCAGATTCCGAAAATTGGATTTTTTTGACTACAGCAAAAAAATAAAAATGTCTTAAATAACTTTTTTCCAATTCTTTTACCCTAATGTGTACATTTAGCGTGGAATGGGTGTGCATAATCCAGAAACATTTCCTTAACCTCTGGAGTACTCAAGAAAACACCATTGTCCATCTACCACATCCTATGTAACGAAACCAATGCTCTCTGAAAGACTGGATTTGGTGCAAGTCCTAAAGTACTATCTACTTCAATTCTACTCTTCCAACCTGACACCACAGTTAATAACTATGCTGAGACGTTATGGTATGTACAATGGACACCAACCCCTAATGACACTGTTTTCAATCTCCACTAGGATTAATTAAATATTGGCCCGCTCTTAGAATTTATCAAAACTACCTGTTTCGTTTATTGACGAAATGTTACAAGCTACGGTTTCAGAACTAATTCTCTTCGCGAGTTATATACGAGTTGGTTCGAAATCCGGTAGCTTGCTCTGAAACTCGACGAACTGAATTTAAATTAGCGTCACTTACTTATATACAAATGCGACTTAATCCGAGGCAAGCTACTCGTGCGTGCGTGCAGAAAGGAATCTATTATTAAATTCATGCTTTTCGCGCATAACGAAACACTACCACTGAAGCATTAGACAATACATATGAACGTATCGATGGAACTTTTTTACCTCAAACTCAGAAAACGCCTGAAATACAATTGACTCAATCTCAGTAACCTATGCTACCTCTAACGCAATGATTGTCGGTAGTGTAGTGCTTGGTCTCTCATCTCGTCATATTCATTTGTTATTATAACAAGCTATTCAAACAGCAAAACAAACGCTTTGAAACCTATACAGTCAAGTACAACACTGCAACTTGCTAGTGGATATCAACTTTGCTTTTACACGTAAGCAATTACTGAACTTTGATTTTTACATATATTGGACAATATATAACCATATACTTTTAGACAGTTTAGCTAGTATAGCTGGTTTTATTAAACACATTGTTCCTTCTATACAGTCGAACCTCTATTAAGCGGTCACCCTCTATTCAACGGTCACTTACTAAAGTCCCAAATTTTCTCTCTCATGTATACTGTAAACTTGACCCCTATTAAGCGGTCACCTCTATTAAGCGGACGCGGTCACCATATCAACGTACCAATTTGTAAACTTGCATTGTATTTCACCTTTATTAAGCGGTCACTGCCAAAATGTATACTCCGCCATCCTTGTCAAGCAACATGACAACATAACGAACATAAGAATGTCTGCATAAAAGGCGGCAATATTTTACGGTAATAAAAAGAAGCAAGCAATTGTACGTACTTACCTGAAACTCTCAAACCGAATTCCGACATTCTTCTTTCGACTGTTCTCAAACTGACTCCTAAAATTCCACTTATTTCTGCTACTTTAAAACCCTGCTCGAGTAAAAACAAGATGTGTTCAGCATTTACGTTGTACTTTGGTCTACCACGTCTCCCTGTCTTTGAAACATTGGTTTTATAACCTCCTGAATACAGTTCGCTTCTTTGTTTTTCAATGTTGGATAAGGCTTCAAACGCATCACCAATCAACGATATGATCGTACTGTCAAGATCAAGGTTAACTACGACTCGATGAAGGTAGTCCAATTTGACCACTATAATTCCAATATCATCGCTTGAAGACGTGGTTCTATCTATCAAATTTACAATGTCATGAATTGCACGAACAATTTCATCTATGTCATCCATTAACAGAGGTTAGGCACAATCACGATTCAGAGGGTTTTCTGCGGAGTTTCAAGTTGTTCGACGAAGATTACCACGTGTGAGTAGAAAGGTCACCGAAGAGTAATGGTTAACGAATTGAAACCGGAGATCGCTGACATTTGATTCCCCTAGCTCCAAAAGTTGTCGACGATTTCAAGAGTACAATGTCAAATGAAAAGATTCAAAGTTGGACTTTATACAGTCGAAAGTTGCGTGACAACATAGTGATACAGTGGTATATACAAAGAACTGACATGGTAGAATTTGCGGTGTATAAGTTAGGATGTACAATGTACAATGTTGCAATACTAAATGTTTTGCCCATAATAAGAAAAGTCAAACAAAGAATGGAAAATGTTATCCAAAAAGTACAATGTCGAATTGAAAGTTCGATTTTTGGCGGGGATGGTACACCATAGAATACAACTTATACAGCTTATACTCCACCTACCCCCATCTTTTTTCTAACAGTCTATCCCAGGAAGAAATATTATTAAGATCTTATAAGATCTCATAGGATCTTATAAGAATCTTATAAGTTTCTTAGTAGGATACTAAATCTTAACAAGATTTGTGATCCCATCCAAAGTCTAATAAGATCTTAATAAGATTCTCACTAAGATCTTGATATGAAGAATCTTATTAAGAATCTTACGATAAAATACAAGATCTTAATGAGATCTTATAAGATTTTATTCAAGAATCTTATTAACAGCTCAGAGATTTTCTCATTTAGAATCCTTCACCAGTCTTCTTTCCTTTATCTCTCTCGGGGGAAGGTAAAGGAGACTATGGTCGCAGGATATGTCATAAAAGGTTTGTTGCAAAGAACTGCAGTGGAAATGAGCAAGTTGAAGCACTTGCTACTCAGTTTCTCAGCAAAAGCAGTAACATTAAAGAAATTGAAATTATTCTGATATTCTAGTTGATAAAATTGGAACATCAAGGGTATTAGTTTCTTAAAGAAATCTGTTTATCATAGTTTATTGTTTTCAAGGAAGGGAAATTCATGCACTTAACTTGTTCACCTGGGTAACTGTTCATCACCAAAATATGGAAAGGTTGTTTGCTATATTGTCCACAACAACAAAGCATATGCACTGGTTGAACACTATCATTTGACTGGCTCAAATGTTTGTGAGAACCTACAGCAGCCAAGAGATCAGTTGGACAAAACAAGAAAGGCTTCCTGAAGGGGAGAGGGGTGGGAATGAAGCAGTGAAACTGGTTTAAAACTTAAACAAAAAAAAATTTAATGTTTTCTTTGAAAATTTTATTCCACTGAAGACAATTTCAAAAGAAAATAATACCAAAAAATTAAAAGGAAAAAGAAAACAGTTTCGTTGGTTTGTGGAGAAGCACTCCTTGCTCAAGGGAATAGCCTTGGTAGCCATGGTTTTAAACAATGTACACATGCGCATATCTGTACCATACATATGCGTGTCCTACTGTAAAAGAGCCTGGGGGTGAGATAGAAGTGACTGTTGAAACTAGCATGCCAACTTTCTAGTGGAATTTGTACTCCACATGTTAAGCTACCAAGAAGGCATGCACATTGAAATATTGAGCAATGTGTTTGATCAGTCATGTCGTCCATAGTGTTTCAGCACAAAATAGGAACTTCTGATCTTGCAATAATGGTCACCATTAAGTTGAAATAAGAAAGACTTTTTAACTGTTATACTTCTTCCATCAAAAGAACACCAACAATACTACCTCCAACCGCTTCTCCGTAGCAAAACCTAAGTATAAGTGTTTTGTTTTTGTATTTATATGGTATTTGAAGCACTCTCGGTAGAACATATGGCAATTCTTTCCCCAGGCGCCATCTATTTCCAAATGTTAATCTTTTAAGCTCGTTAACAATGAACAATGAATAGCTTACGAAACCAGAGGCACGAACGTGACTCACATGACTTAACACTAGCTTTAAAAGCCCAGCAGAGTTCCGATTCTTTCTCATTGTGCTCTTCCTGTCTTTAGAGTAGATATGTTAGTTCTTATTCAATCCCAAGTAAATTCTCGTAAAGCGATGGCTAATTTTGCAAGTGAAAGGCTTCAAATGAAAGCCTTAAAGAAAACCCACCAAAATGGTAAGCCAGTGCTAGTTCTCTATCGTTCACGAAATATGAGAAAATTCCATAGGTGGAACGGTTAACAAACAATTTTCTTTTCAGATTTCCAAAAGCAAGATTTGCACATTATATTTTTTCTGAAGGAAGCACAGTACTCTGTAACAAACGTCAAGTAATAAAGGCAAAGACGAAGTCCAGTTTGTACTGTGTAAGTTGGATCCATATAAAGCACCAGGCCCTGACGGTCTCACAACTTTGGTTCTCAAAGAGTGTGCACGTGAACTCGCGCCTTCAGTTTGCTGCCTATTCAACAAATCCCTGTCATCTGGCCAAATTTCTCAAGAATGGAAGAGCTCTCTTGTGGTTCCCGTCTATAAAAAAGACGACAAAGAAAAAGTCGAAAACTATCGCCAAATATCTCTACTAAGCATCATATCCAAGGCTCTAGAGCGTTGCATTCTTTTCCACATACAAGATCATCTAAGTGGAATATTCCATGACTCCCAACATGGATTCCTCAAGGGTCGCTCAACAATCACTCAGATAGTTTCCTTTCTACACGAAATTGGAATCTCCCTGGATAAAGGTCAACAAAGCGACATCATCTATCTCGACTTTGCAAAAGCATTTGACAGTGTGTCCCATCTACTGTTAATCCACGAGTTAGAACGCTACAACATCTGTGGACAACTATTAAATTGGTTCAAGAACTACCTACACAACCGATACAAAGATGCATCGTACAGGGCTCTGTCTTCACTAGTCAACCTGTTATTTCTGGGGTACCACAAGGCAGCATCCTTGGTCCAATCCTTTTACAAATCTACATAAATGATCTACCTAACGCTGTCAACAGTTCAATTGCTCTGTTCGCTGATGGTCATTGATGCTCTAAGGTCATTGACAATCAAGAAGACTGCTATTCCCTTCAACGAGATCTAAATAATCTACATAACATTTCCAAGTGTCGAGTCCTTACAGTCTCTCGTAAGAGAGAACCAATCATGCATGACTACGAAATTGACCAGAGTGTTCTACAGCACTGAATCTCAAAAAGACCTGGGAGTTACTGTCACAAAGGATCTAAAGTGGAACACCCATATAAGTAACATATTGGGTAAGGGCTACAAAATGTTGGGCTTTCTCCGCAGACATACTTGCAGGACGTTCAACATTCAAAGAAGAAGAATGCTCTATCTTACCTTCGTGAGACCTAATGTAAGGTATGCTAGGGAAGTATGGGCCACCCAGCAATCTAGAAATATATGCAGGATAGAAAGCCTTCAACGTCTTGCCACAAGATACATCCTAAACCTTCACTGGGATGTCAATATAAGCTAATAGTGAACGGCTGGTGAAACTTGATTTGTTACTTCTGTCTTTTTGGCATGAAGTAAAGGATCTCGTCTTCTACTCACCACACATTGTACTTGGCTATGGTACGTCCCCATCTGGGATACGCTACCCAAGTATGGTCTCCTCAGTCAGCTGGACTCATCAAACAAGTGGAACGCATACAACGCCGAGCAACCAAGTATATGCTCAAGCTTCCATTCAAGGAAATTCAAGGAAAGACTCGAACTAAACCAACTTTTGCCAATCTCATATTGACATGAAATGCTAGACATCATCTTTTTTAAAGCAATTAATGGATTGGTGGACATAGAGAATGAGATGCTAGCGGTAATAAGGGATACAGGCAGAACAAGGGCCGCATCAAGAAACAACAGAGCAGTGACATTCACTCGGAAAAGATGCAGAACGACCACATACCAACACTCTTTCTTCATTAGAGTATGCAGGACGTGGAACGCCCTACCGGAAAATCTAAGAAATAAGAATGTTTCTCTTTCCATAAGGACAAAATAACTTTGTTTCAAAGGAACCTTTTTTAAATCAATGTTAATATGTGAGGAACCGCTGTAATTGGCACATGATGTAGTGGATTCCCAGCCATTATGCATGTATGTATGTAATTATTCTCGTGTGTGTGTGTGTGTGTGTGTGTGTGTATAGGTGAGTGGGTTCATGTGTGAGTGTTTGAATGGCGAAGCTAAATAAATAAATATATATATATATAAATAAAGTGTCGTACTGGAATCTACGAGGTCCCTATCAATAATTACATCAAAGTGAAAGCAAGCAGACCTACCTCACTGCCGCACTAAACTATTCCAGACATTCTACTTCAACGGGATCCCAAAACTATGGAACAATCTGCCAACTCCAATCATGTTATACAACACTACTTCTCTTCTGTGGCCGAGCATCTTGATGTCAATAATGTAATCACATGGAAGTCCATCTGTCCTAAGTGCTGCTCACTACGTGATATAATAATAATAATAATAATAATAATAATAATAATAATAATAATAATAATAATAATAATAATAATAATAATAAGGAATAATTTATATAGCGTCGATATCCTTAAGTTTACGCTTTACAATATAAAAATATGACTCAATAGATTTAAAATTGAAAATAAATTTAAGAAAAGAATTACTATTTTATGAATAAGCGTGAGTAATAAAACATGCCCATAATACATATCATTATTAACATATTTCAAATAAAATTCATTGCATTTCAATATATACATTACACATTTTTAAAATTCAAATAACAATACATTGATTTAAATTGGTTAAAATAGGTAAGATTTTTACATATTGAAAACTCGTGTGAATAAAAAGGTCTTGAGACCACATTTAAAACTAGAAATTGTTTCGATATTATAAACATCTGTAAGACTCCATCGTTTACAGAGAAGAGGCGCTCGCATTATCTTAAAGAAGAGAGTCAGAGAAGATCGTACGGAAACATTGTTTAGAAGTCTTGGCTGGGTTAGTTTAACCGCCAGATGGCCAGACTTTCACAAATGTTTGACTGTTTTTAAATGCTTAAATGGCTTTTGTCCTTATTTATCCAACATTTTTTGTCTGAATTCAGAAGTACATAAGTATAATACTCGTTCTAGAAATAATATTCATATGCACAACGTTTCGTCTAAGTCAGGCCTTCGTTTTTTTTCCTTTTCTGCTGCTAAACTGTTTAACAGTCTTGATGATAGTTTCAAGAAATCTTCTTCAGTTAGGGCTTTCACAAATACTTATTGGTCTTTAATTTAATTTTAGTACATAAGTATGATACTCGTTCTAGAAATATTCTTCATATCCACAAAGTTACGTATTTAGGGCTAATTACTTATTGGTCATAAATTCAATTGGGGGGGGGGGGGGGGAGGTAGGGGGTTTATATCTTATGACATTTATAATTAATATCATATTATATGTATGTGTGCCTGCTTGCGAGGGCGTTGTCATGGGGGAGGGGACGTTTGTGGTTTTGTAGTTTGGTGGGGGGTGAATGCATCAGCATGGCAGGGGAGGGTCGCTGAGGCTGAACTCTTTCCTTTGTCTCTTGGAGTTCGGCTTCAGAGATCTTCTTTGTCTTGTGGTTTATTCCTTTCTCGCTAAATTGCTGATGTTTCTTTTCCTTTGGCAGCGTTCTTGCGGGTAGGTGTATATATATTCATATTTATTTATTCTTATATTTATATAATTACATATTTTTATATTTTTGTGTGTGTGTGTATTTTACACAGCTCCATTGTAAATAAGTTTTAACTTTATGGATTCTGTGTTAAATAAAGTTTATTATTATTATTATTAACACTCCGCACTGGAAAACTGGCAAAAGGAACGTGATCCTTGTCTTTTGAATATAACATCATCATTTTGCCAAGAGGGGGGTTCAATTTATTTCAATTGGGCTCATAGATTATTTCCCAGAATTAATAGCGATAAAAAATTCAAATATGTAACCATTTTTCCAACCTTGGAAAACTTGATGATTTCCCACTACTTTACAGTACCAATGCTATACCAATGATAAACCAACTCTGAAAACTGATATTTTTTCCTGTGACTTGCATTTTGCATTAGTTTGGAATATCAATGCTTTTTCAATTTATCATATTGACTTGTCATATGTTTATTCAATTACAAGTGATTTAGATGCCATTAATATGAAGTTTGGAGAACAAACACTTTTAAAGAAGTGGGCAGCTATCAGGCAGAGCTGCAATAAGAAGTGTCTGGACACCAAAAAACATTTTGTTAAAATGGAGGCCAAGACTGGTGATGAGCCCTAACTGCCCAGCCTCTCCCATGACAGAAATGATGATGATTAATCACCGTTACTAATTAGAACAGCTGTTCAAAACAGGTTCACATTTCAGTTTCCAAACAATACTCCATAGCAAAATCATTGGTTTGCATGTATAATATTTCAACTTGTTTCAATTTTTGGGCACCATCTTGGCAAAGCTTCTCTTCAATTTGTTAATTAAATCTTTATTAAAACATTCGACAATAAAATTTTGCAATGAAATATTATATGACTGTCACGTCTCTAGTTTATCATTTAATTTACTGTAGATCCCTTAGCATATTGTTAGTTAATTGTTAACTCCTTTTTTAGCATAATTTTTTGAGTTTGTTATTAACCCTAAGTACTTATGTTGAAATACGAGCCTTAAGCGTCCTTTTCGAAGCCACATGTCAGGAGCAACAAGTCAGGAGTCATAACCAGGAGTTTTAGGAGTTCTTTTTAAGGAGTTTCTTTCTAGTTTTCAAGTAGCATCAGACGTAAGTCAATTCTATATTTTCTCATACCGTTTCCTTCATTGCTGTTATAATTTTCTTTGTGGTGTATTAAGTCGTACCTTAGTTTCTACCTCCTCACCCACACACTCATATTGCATTGTTGTTCTAGTTTTCACCGTTTTGTAATCAAATAAAATCTTTTACAAGACTGGTTGGACACTAAGCGTTCCCCATGAAAGCTGGGATCGCGACAATGACAGCGTTTTGGTGTTTGATGAACAAGAAACTTATAAGAATCTTATTAAGAAATATTGTAAGAATCCTGGTAGGATTCTTATCAAGAATCCTAGTAAGATTTCCACCTGGGATTCCTTAACAGTTCTTCTTCTCCAAATCCATCACTTTTTTCTAGCTGCCATACTCCTCGAGATGATGGATAGCCAGCCACTACTGTCTCCACTGAAAAGAGACCTCGCGAGTAGCGATGCGGATATAACATGTTCCCATCAGCAGCCAGCTCCCAAACGTCAAAAGACAGAGAACTCTAACTACACCAGGAACCACATCACCAGCCTCGAAACAAGGATTGCTAAAAGCAAAAGATCTAAGATGGTCCTTGAGAAGTATATCAGCAAGAGTAGCTGTCCAGTAGGTCTACGATACCGGCCAAAGCCCCACATCAGACAAGACTCTACTTTTAACGCTGAGGTCCGTCGAATTTGTCAGACTGCAGAGAAAAGCTCCTCGAACTGATAGTCAAACAATGTAGAAGGTGAAGGCAGTGCCATTTTATCATAATTCAACAATACATAAAATTATTTCTTTTTTACATATATCCCACATATTGCTTTTCTCAGGTTCTATACCAATAACACTTTTGAATGATGCAATCGATTTAGAAAATGATCACTGCTTTTAGATAATACAGATAATACAATAGCGTACCCAAACTCACCACCACGCCAGAAACAGAAATAACTGAAATACAAGATGATGAAATTCCCGAATTAAAACTATTGTATTGGAAACCACTAAAACGATTCAAGTTCCTAATATATCGATGGTTGGCACATTTACGATTTAGTATAAATGTTTAAATTGTTCCAAGAATCTAACTGAAATTTTAAATTTGCAAAATTGCAATGCTATAATGCTATCCCGGGTGAAATTAAATACCTGTCAGAAAACAGATTCTATGCGATTAGCCATACAAGATCCAAGTAGGGATGACGAAACAATGATTTGGTTGACAGTTTTAACTCGAGAGCTCAAAATTCTTATAAATCTTGCTAGTGGACTAGGCTACAATGTTTCTTCGTTTCTCAATTCAGAAGCAGAAATTTCTGAAGCCATCTTAACTTTAGAAAATTTGGTTATGCAGTACAATACGGAAAATACAATCTTGCAATCGGTACAATTAAAAGATGCATAAAAAATAGTTTATACAAAAAAGAAAGAAAACATTCATAATTACAAGTTCATTTTTTCAATCAATAAATACTTCGTTTATCGTCTACACTGATTTAAACTTCTTTCGAGCTTAACACAGTCTATTGATGGTCTCTGTATGAGAAAATGTAGGGGTTATCAAATGTTCTTCCTTCCTCAAATCTGTGAAAATGCTAAAACAATATATAACGAATCAAAGATAGACCTATTGAACCACCACTGGACTCTAACGATATTGATCAATATTGTTTAGAGGATGTTGATATACCAGATGACAGTTTTACAAACGAAAGAGATGATTCCATTGATAACAAAGACAATCTTATTGATAATGAATCCAAATCAACCTTTAATATTACAGATCATTTTGATTGTACTTCATCTAACGTCATCTACTGCATTCAATGTTCACGCTGTAACATGCTCTACGTTGGAGAAACTGGCCGCCGATTAGGTGATCGTTTTAGAGACCACCTTTACGACATTCGCAAGAAAGATTTATCTAAACCAGTTGCTCGGCACTTTAACTCTGCTAATCACTCTGAGCTTAATGCTATTGTTTTTGGTCTGTGTTTAACCCACTGCAGCAACAATCATCGTAAAACAAAAGAAATGCGCTTAATTCATTCACTTGGCACCGTTAATCCCCATGGGATGAACGAATGCTTCGCTTATAATTAAGTTATTTCCCACCTATTTTTGATTTCGATCCTTTTGTTTTCCTTTGTTTTATGGCTTGCTTTTTTCTTATTGGTTTGTTTTCTCTCTCCTCTACTATATAAACATCTCTCTGACTTACTTTCTATTGACTCCGACGAAGGACTAACGTCCGAAACGTCAGTTCCTATTTTCACTACGGTGTATAACTTATCAATCTACGATAACTGCTATATACTAACTGAGGAGAAGTCACTCCCAACTCTATGTTGTGATCATTTTATACACGGGACTTGCTTGGCAGAAACGTTTTTAACGCTTTTGTAGAGGGGAGATTAATATGTCTATTTTGTAGGGCTAAGATTTTGGCCCTATTAATAAGAATGAGGAAGTGCCTTCCAAAATTGATGGGGTCTTATTTACTTTCACGAAGTGTGAATTTGAGCATGACCATCACTCTTGGACCACTGCGGATACTGCTTTTTATAAGGAGCCCATGCTGTACCTTACAAGGAAGAAGCATTTAATCATGAGACAATTACATTAAGTAGAACATTAGAGTCCTTGGAAGAAGCGCGACGGTTGTCTGATTATTTCTATGGTGATGAAGTAGGTGTTTTGTTGCAGATGCTCTCCTCCCTCACAAACCACCTGGTTGAGCAGAAGCCATGGAACGGATAAGAAATTCTACTCCAGTTAGTTGCGATGAGTCGTTTAGCCAGACAAAACACTAAACAATTTATATTTCAATCCATGAATTTGATTAAATTTTTTACCTATTCTTAGGATTGAAGTCATTAAAATCATGTGGAAATGACACTAAGCTTTTGATCATACATTCCAACTTAAACTCGGCAACACTAGGGAAGCCTTTATTAATGTCGAATCATTTGTGCTCAATTTTCAAAAGTGATTTTTTAAAATCAAGTTTTAAAATCTGTTCACTTCAAATCACTTCAAGACGTTTGTTTCGTGTAAAACTGACCTAATCATACTTCCGCGGTTTACGTTCTTTGATAAACAGTTTCAGAAAATAGAATAATAAGTACCATTTGAGTGACGTGTGCCTATTAAAGCAACAATAGTTCTTTGTAATTAGCTAAGATAACGTGCGCATCCTTTTTATAAAGCATTCAGAACTGAACGCTAACCAGTCAACTGCTAACCTGAGATGATGAATTGCTAACCTAGAAAAGTTAAGACTACGGTGTTTAATTTAGATACCTCATAGAAGTAAGTACATATGTTTTTTCAATTATTGTAAAATTAGTGAGTCTTCCACTTTTAGCATAGATTATTAATTGCTTGTATGGCTTCAGATCAAATCGTTTTAATATCGCTGCTGTTGTAATAAACATAATACAAGTGGTATCAAAATCAAAGTATGCTGTACGTCTACCGTGAAAAGACTCCTCTGATTTCCAGGCTTTACAACATTAATAGAGTGCAATACATATTTGCCTAGATACTATCAATTTTTATTTGGACAGCCTACTACTATGACATGTCCAGGAGCTTATCAAAACACTCTCAATGAATGTAACAAAAAGACATTAGCAAATTGTTATTGATTAATGAGAAATGAGGTTAATTGGTTGAAATCAAAAACTTGATGGTAGAGATCTAATTGGATGTGTCATGCTGGTACGCTGGGTTTAGTTAGGGCCATTTACACAGCTTCTGGTCATACTTGTCGAAGTACTCAAGTAGAAAATTTAAAAAAGACTTTGGGAATGATAACTGATGGGATTAGCTTTTTGCAACAAATTAGGTGATGAATTAATGTAAAAGTTGTTTATCTTTTTAAAATTACCAATCTCATGAACACAAAACTAGAAAGTTTGGCAGACGATTAAGGACCATAGACAAAACATTATCTGTTTGGTCATGGAAATTACGAACAATCTTGAATACAGTACATTGTCAAGAAATTTTAATGATGGAATTTCTGTTAAAACATTCAGCTGAGGTTATAAGGACTTTTTCTTTTTTGACTAGACTTTTTGAAATTCAAGATACCATAAATCGAATATCCAGAATGAACCTTAAGGCTCTGATCGGACTTTCAAATTAACAGTTCGTTTCAATGTAACGCTCATCAGTATCCAAACTAGTTAATTTTTTTGTCCTGAACGAATGAGTATGTCCCTTCCCTTGTTTGGACTCCATTACGTATATTAAGTGCGACTATTCTTTGGATGATAATGTATTGCGACTACAACACAAATCACTTAGCATCCCACAATCAATAAGGATTAATAAAAACGCTGTTAACAGAGGTCGAGCAAGAAATAACTATTGCTATGACAATGAACTGACTAAACGTATCAATCAGGCTAGTAAAGAAATTAATAAGGTAAAAGAAACATCCTTTACTACGTTTCAAGTGATCGTTATATACGTTACCAGTGTTCTATCTGTTAGAAATTTTATATTGATGTGTTTGTTGTAGCTGTCTAATTAACCATTAAAGAGCTGTACCAGTGCTCATAACGTCCTACAATATCCATGAACAACAGTTGCCGCCCTTGCCAATAAAGCAGAGGATGTTTGTTATGAGAGAAAATAAATGTTTTTACAGATTAATTAAGCAAGGCATAAGTTTTCTAATTACCACTGCTTATCTCAAGAAAACAAGATAAAAATTATCAATCTCTATGTCCCATTAGCTATATAAAAACATCGATATAACATTTCATCATGGCTACCATTATGCACAAGTTTAGATAATGGCATGCATTGAATTCACAAGTAACCTCTAAGCTCCCCCCATTAAGCCTGGTTTCCATATGATCGCTCACGATCGCCGGATCGCTGAAATTATTGATGCATGAATCGCTCACGATCGCTATCAGTTTGTGACATGTTTCCATTAAGTCACTGAAGTTTATGCTACAGCGAGCTCCACTTGAGTTTGTGGCTCTTTTGAGCCAACGGATATTATGGTCAGTTGTAATCCATATGAGCCACGTGTGGTAGCACAGCGTTTTGACAACATGGCGGACGAAGAGAGCGTCTTTCTACATAGAAGTGCTATTCTTCTGCTTGCTTTAGCCAAGCGAAGATCGCATTTGAAACAGAAAATATCTCATCGTTTTTGGGTGAGACATATCTTCAAAAACAGAAAACAGCAAGGTCTTTACCACAACCTATTCGATGAGCTTTGACTGTTTGATTGAGAATATTTTTACAGGTGAGAAAATTGTTTGACTTCTTTAGCAATTTATATTGGCTGCATGTATGCTTGTTTGGTTATATCTTTATTATTCTAACATCGATCAATTGTCAATTAGCAGGACCTAAAACAAAAACTCCTTGGTGATGTGAGCCTCCTGCTTAAACATTGTTATCATTATTATTTTTATTTTTATTACTAGTTCGCACAAAAATGTCCAATACGATGTCTTCAAAACAACTAAAGACGTGATCAAAAATTTCCATGCCGATCAAGAACATATGATCAAGTCACAATCTGGTCTCACAAGGCTTCTTCTTCAAACAAGTAATAAATGATTCCTTGCCAAAACTAAACAGTATCTGGTCATCTGTGCAGTCTAAATTACCTAAAAATATCTATAACTTCACGATTCGTTATATAAACAACACTCTTCCAACAAGAAAACCTTGCAAAATGGAACATTTCTTCAACACCTGATTGTTCATTCTGTTTATTCCCTGAAACCCTTCTTCATGTGCTAGCTGGCTGTCAAATCTATCTTGCCCAGGGTCGATTTACTTGGAGACATGACTCCATTCTTCATTCTCTGGCTCTTCAAGTGGTGAAAGGTATTGCCCTGTACGTTGATCTTCCAAATTTCTAAAGTCCCTCAATCATAACTGGTGAAAGTTTTCGTCCAGACCTTCTGCTAACCTCTTCAAAAAACTGCCTTTATGTGCTTGAACTATCAGTTGGCTTCGAATCAAACTTAAAAACTAATTTATCAAGAAAAAAAGAGAAATATGAAGAACTAACAAAAGTTCTCCATAGTCAGTTTAAGAAAGTTACTTTTGTCAACTCGTCCATAAGTGCTTTAGGTGTATTTGCTGGTGAATCGTCAGCTTTGCTTACCATGCTTGGAGATTTAGGTTTCGATGATAAAGATCAAAAGTATGTTATTCGAAACATCATGAACATTGCAATTAGGACAACATACTACATATTTTGTAGCAGGAACAAAGAATGGTGCAGCCCAGAACTGATGAACTATTAACATGATACCTATGTATTAATCATATTTCATTTCATGTTAGATTCAAGTAGGATGACTGTAAACTACCTGTAAGCAGTGAGGTTTATGATTGTACATTGCAAAATCAAACAGCCTTTGGCGAACTCGCGGATACTAGTTGCACTTTTTGGAGATTGGGCTCCCTGTGTCATTGTTATGCCTGTTGACATTCGAAGGATTCAAAGTATTTCGCTCGATTTCATACTTTTTTTAAATACTCAACTTAGCTGATAAAATCAGTAATAGTTCTTTTATTTTATTTTCCTTTTAACACCTAGTTTTTTGTTATTTTGTTGAGTTTGGAAGCGAATTCTGTGATGAATTAATTGTCTGAACTTCAATTACGAAAGACGGCTTCGACTTCGATGGAGTCAACTGAGTCGAGTGTAGAGTATAATTGGAAGAAGATCTATTTGCAAACGCTTTCTCTGTTTTCAATTTAAAAGGCGGGCTGTGTGTTTATTCCAGGAATCATTCTACCTACGAGCTCAAAACTGAATATACAAGATAATCGGCCGTTTATGATACAATTGGGGCGATCAACAAAAAGCGTTGCGTTATGCATTAGGTTGATTTACATTACTACTTTATATCTTGACCTTCAAGGGTCACGGCTCCTACATTTTTAACATGAAACTATATTTTGATAGAAATTCGTTTAGAAATGCTATTTATTTTGCCTTCATCCAAGTCTGTAAATTACTGATTATTTATTGGAGCGGATTCTTTCTATACCTTCGCACATTTCAACATTCAAGAACATTATTGCTTCGGCTGTTTGTAATGTGCAGCGATCAAACTACTTTTTATTCAGAAAGGCTTAATATTTGAATGACAAAACCGGCCGAACTTCCTTCAAAAATCCAATGGAATCGTTCTTTTTTTCGTCTTTTTCTATTTTTTCTACGATCTACATCTACATTGATTATTTTCTTAAGACGTCGCTCAGTAAATACAACTGTCCATATCAGTAATAAAACTTCGCTCAATCGAGCTTATAAGATTTTTTTGCGAAATACCGTCGTGACTTTGAGCTGTCTCTATGGAGAATAAAGTCCTCTAGAGCTTGAAATCAGACTTTCTCCTTGATTTCTAATTAAAGTAGCTTTTTTCGATATATAGCCGGCTTGATCTACAAGTCTTCAGAAAAATCGAAATGTTGACGTTGTACATAAGCGTTTTTGTTTACTTCTAAATGCATCAGGAAAAAAGGTTTGACTTATTGAAATTTTATTTCAGGCGTTAATTGTATAATTTTACTTCAACTTGCATCTTTCCTTGATTCTTTTAATATGAATAATCCGAAGATAAAACTATGTGCGAGACTGCGCATGCACAGTGGGACCCCATGGCGTTCACAAGTGCTAGAATCCCACATGGATCATCAGCATTCCATTTCCTCATATAAAATATCAAAGTAATCTATAGTGTATAACAGCTTTGTGCCTGTTAGTGTCGTGTAACGTTCGTAATCAGATGACGTAAGACGATTGGTAATCGTTTAAATATCGATCTGCTAACATCTTAGTGAGTGAGTGAGTGAGCGAGTGAGTGACACATTTGCATATTCAGACCCCTCACAATAACTCGTTTCTACGCTTTGCGTATCCACGAGTTAAAAAAAAAGCTATAATAAAGTTTCCATTATCATTATCATTATTATTATCATTATCATTACTACTATCATTATTATTATTTTTGTCCTGGCTATTTTGTACGATTCATAAGCTTATAAACAGCACAATAAAAAATGTTTTTAACTGAATATATACTGCCTTCTTTTTGATACGTTTATAAGAATGACCCCAGAGAGATTTGAACATCTACTTGAGCTTGTTGGACCATACATTTCCAAACAGCACTGCCGTTCAAGAGAGCCAATTTCTGCACCAGAACGACTGTGTTTATGCCAGAGATATTTATCTTCTGGTGACTCTCAGAGCACACAGTCTTTCACATTCAGAATTGGAAGATCAACTGTCTCCAAAATTATCAGAGAGACATGTGATGGTATATGGCTAGCTTTGAAAGACACCTACTTAAGGTCACCCAACCAAACCCAGGAATAGGTTGATATTGCCACTGAGTTTGAGGATGAGTGGAATTTCCCAAATTGCTTAGGGGCTCTCGATGGGAAGCATATAAACATTGTGTGCCCAAGAAATGCAGACTCTTCATTTTATAATTACAAAAACTTTAACAGTACTTTCTTTCTGAATCTCTCTTTTGTTCAATGTTTGAAAGTGGACCAGAAATGCTTTACCATGTACCATTGTTGGAGATGAAATCTTTCCCCTGAAACTATGGTTGATGAAACCATACCCTGGAAAGAACCTTGATGATTCCAAAAGGATTTTCAACTATCGACTCTCAAGAGCAAGAAGAACCATAGAGAATACCTTCGGGATTCTTGCAGTCTCCTGGCAGATATACAGGAGACCTATTCATGCAGGTGTTGAGTCAATTGAAAGCATGGTAAAAGCAACTGTTTGCTTACATAATTATTTACAGCTAACAGATAATGCGCACTATGTACCCGGAGGCTTTATTGACTCAGAGAATGGAGATGGAACCATTGTGCCTGGTGACTGGAGGAAGGCTGCACAAGAGAATGGTGTTGGGGATTTGACAAACTTGTAGCAATTAGGAGGAAACAGATACAGTTTTCAAGCAGATGCAACTAGGTCAGCCTTCAAGGATTATTTCAATGGTGAGGGTGCAGTTGAATGGCAAACAAGACATGTTCAGAGCTGTGGCAATGTGCTTTCGTAATAACTAGAGTTAAAATTATTGAACACAATGATATATTTTGATAATAGTATAGCCAATGTGCAAAGCAATTTTTCAAATAAGTAATTAACAATACTTATTGTATATTAGGCTGAATCAATACATATCACACTATCTCAGTAAGAATGCCATAAAGCACTTAGTTATAGATACATATTAAGTATGATTTTAATTCTAATTAATCCCAAATATGAGATTAACTAGTAATTACTTCATAACTTTAAAAATATCTGTAAGTAGTTGCTAGCATCAAAATATTTGAAAATGTTTTTATATGAAGATGTACTAAACACAGCTATTTTTCAGACATTGAAATCATTGCCTTGCTAGCATCAAAATATTTGAAATTTTTTTATATGAAGATGTATTTGTATGTTCCATTTCTGATGTTCTTTATGAGTTCCATTCTTAAATAAAATAATGATAAAATAATGAAAAAATAGAATGTATGTTTAACATTAACAATAAAGATCCATTAAAGCAAGATAACTTAAAGATGAAAGTATGTGTTGTCATTCTGTAGAACAACATTAGAACTGGATTGTCCATTATAACTGTTATAGTCCATCTGCTGCAACGGTGTACGAGCATGTGGGAACTCTGCTTGCAAAAACAGCTGTTCGATTTGTACTCTCATCATTGCCTTGCTTCATGGAGGGAGCTTTCGCAGCCATGGGGCCAGGCTTCGACAGAACAAACCAACAGAATCCTCAGATTCCTCCTGTTTTCTTTTTTGTCCATTTTTAACATGTTCTGTAAATGATTCTGCTGTTTTTAAGATTGCTCGATCTAAGTTGTCGTTTGACAGTTTTTTGTTTGAATTCGCCCATGGTTTGGCCTTCTTTGATGCTCTGCTGGCAAGAGGAGTTAACTGTTGAGCAGTTCCAGAAGTTTCGAGCTGTGTGTTCTCTTCATCCTCAGAATGTTGTTCAGACGAATCTTCAAAATGTTCCTCTGTTATTGAAGTTTCTTCAAGTTCATTTCCTTGGTATACATCTTGCGAAGCTTGTTCAAGTTGCGAATCCGGTGTCTTCGGGTGTTTGAATGTTTGTGATTGTTGTGTGATGTGCGATGTGACTTTGCAGCCAATTAAGATTGGCAAATTCCACAGGAAGAACAGCATCTCTTTCAGATCCAGATGGAATAGTTTTCATTTTTTTAGCCATCTTCCATAGGCAGTTCTGACTTTCTTGAACTTCGCTTTAACGCTCGAAGGAGTTAGCCCCAACTTGGTTGCAACTGCCATCCAAGCGTTCATTTTCTTGTATTTGTCTTTATATCCTTTGCTGTTCCTGTTGTACAGACATTCATACTTTCGGATTTCTTCCATTAAGGCTGCACTATCATGACTTTCAGCCATATTGTGTAGAAATAACTTGAACTCAAGATCAATCTAGAATATACAGTCTTCACGCAAGGCCAATGTTTTGTTTTGTTTAGTACGTTGCTATGGCTACCAAAACTGACAGATGCGTTATGGGATACATTTTGATCACTTTTTCGCTGACATGTGTTTCCATATAATCGCTAACGATCGCTCACGATCGCTGAAAAGTGTTTCCATATAATCGTTCATGATCGCTGGCATCATTTTCAGCGATCCGGCGATCGTGAGCGATCATATGGAAACCAGGCTTTAGCATTTGTACCTCTGGCTAGGCCCTACACAGTTTTTACCCATTTGTTCAGTTATTTTAGCATTATTCTTTTGAGTCTTATGATAGAAATGTTCCTTGTAATCTTTTCTATACATTTACGATATATTCATATAATTAACTTTGGTTTTAGCTATGTTTAATTCCGAGATTTCACTCTCATTACTTGTCATTAGGATATCGCACTAAGGAATTTACTTATTCTTTTAGCCAATCATGATTCAACGATATTATCACATTGATTAAAGAGTGACAACTGTCATAGAATTATTATAAATGCAGCTAATGTAAACAGGTCAACAGAGAGTAGAATAAAGATCCCGAGGCTCATACTTTTTTACCGCAAACTCAGAAAACTTCTGAAAGACATTGACTCAATCTCAGTAACCTATGCTACCTCTGACACATTGATTGTCGGTAGAGTAGTGCTTGGTCCTTCATTTTGTAACAGCATTGCTCTCGTCATATTCATTTGCTATTATGACAACCTATTCAAACAGCAAAACAAATGATTTGAAACCTATACAGTCAAGTACGACATTAAACCACAGACAGTCACCATTAATCCATGCTGTCTCGAATGTCAAGAGCCACTTCAACCTCCTCAAGATCAAGATCAGGATGACAACGTAAACCAAAACGAAATATGTGAAATTTGCTTTTACATGTAAGCAACAGCAACTACTGAACTTTTGACATTATATAACCATATACTTTTAGACAGTTTAGCTACAATCTTCTGCAAAAACGTGCCACTTTCCCCCCTTTCCCCCTAGCAATGTTGGTCAAGGAAGTTTTCTATACTGTGAAGTGGTTGGCAGGTAAAATGCATGTGAGACAACATTGCAATGGGGGGAGAGGGGGGATGGTTCTCCAAAATACTAGGTGGCACATTTTATTTTGCAGAAGATTGTATTTGTGACCGATGAAAAGATAAGAGCATCGATTAGCTACAATGTAGAAGTACCTAGCATTAATGATGACGTTTAAGAGATAGTGTCGAAAGGTCAAGAAGCAAGTTTAAGCGTAATGAAAATACGTAGTTTTTATGCTATAATGCTACATATTTGGGTATTTCAAAGCTATATAAATACTTGAAGTTTTTCATAAGTTACACCAGTAAAGTTCTATAGATATTAGACAGAGATTTTGAGCGTAAACTCTGTTTAAAGTTTAAGCATGACTATTGACTGTAAAACGTGAGCTCTCATTTATACTTTGACGAGATTTCAAGGCCTGTCTCATCGAAAAGTTGCCAAGGAGTGCAATGTTTCAAGGACTACAGTGTCAAGAAGAGCTAACCAAAAAACAAGTTGAGAAGAATTCAGGACCAGAGAGGAGAGGTAGACCAAGAAAACGTCAACATAGAGATCTAAAATGAGCGCTTTTGAAGTTAATGGAGGCAGAGGGAAGTTTCTCTATAAAGCAATTCATGCATCAGGCCAGTGTGGATCATGTGTCAGAAAGTACAGTGTCAAGATTTCTGCACAGTGAGGCGTATTTTTACCTTCAAGCACGAAAGAAAGGGATTATGTGAAAGAAACATACTCGCATGCGATTACCATTCGCGGAAAAAACTTTTGGAGAGACCTCAAAACTTTTGGACGAGACACATAGGGCAGTTCCACGTTGTGGACATTACGTTTGGAAGCTAAATTTACTAATTGAATTCCCTCTTAAATGCCTAAAAGTGTAAGCTCAGTGTTCTTTAATGTATGCTTAGAAAGTTTAGGTGTCCCCTGACATTTTTTATGAAAAAAAAAAAAAGTATTACAAAACAAAACAACCGTCAACTCAAGTCCTTATTTTCAATTCCATTTTCCTGTGAATTGGATGGGGGTATTGAGAAGTGAATTGATTTTTCATACTTAATAAAGATGAAAGTTTACAGCTTCTTCAAAAAAAATCTTTAAAAATTGTTTTTGGTAGATTCAGTAAATAAAAACATACGTCGTGGACATTACATAAAAATCGTTGTGGACGTTACGATATTGGGACATAATCAAATAACAGTGTTTGAGTTATCATATTTAATATGAAATTATGATATCAGTGATTAGATGTGTAAGAAAATAGTTTATTACTCTTTCAGTTGTTAATAAAATATTTGATAACATTAATGCTTATTAATAATATTAGCATATAATCAGAAAAACCATATGCTTATTTGTTTTCTCTTTCAATGTTTTCAATATTTCAATAAATGTGCTTTATGTATTTATATGTTGTAGTCAGTGCTATTTTGCATGTGAGCATGCTTAATAAATACCTTACTAAGGAGCATGCTCAGTAAAGAAGGCTGCTGAACTATTTAATATTATTCCTTCTTTCAAACATCTATAAATATCACAACTTGTTGCTTTGTAAATTATCAAAACTATGGCCTAAACTAGCACTGAAAGATACGAAATGTTTAAAAAAAGGCTGAAAGAAGATGAGGAAAGATATAACATGTTTAAAAGCAAAGACCGAGAAAGAAAAAGAGCAGAAAGAAAACCCAATCCAAAAAGTGAAAGTGAAATTACTCGTCAGAAGAAATTAAATAGAGATAGTGTTCGAAAGTACAGATTATTGCAGAAGGCAAAAGCAGTCACTAGACAGAAAGCTCAGCTAGATGAAGATGAAGTGGTTTATTCCACACCACAATCCCTAGGATAGGCAGTGGGGAAAGTCAAAACTCACCTACCCAAAAGCCCAAGAAAAAGAAAAGCAGTGATAAAGAAATTGGCCTCTTCAACAGGGATTCCTCTTGCTGAAAGAAAGAAGATTTCAGATGAAGGAAACCAAAAGTTAACACCTGAAGTGATTAAGAAAGTGCAGTCATTTTATCAGCTTAACTCCATATCTAGACAAACTGCTGGAAGAAAAGAGTTTGTTGTTAGCTGGGAGGGAGGCGAAAAGCAACATTTACAGAAGCGTCATCTACTTTTCTCTTTAAAAGAAGTGCATGCTCTTTTCCTTAAGAACAACCCAACAGTAAAGATTGGTTTAAGCAATTCAGCTCTTTAAGGCCAGTGAATGTTCTTCTGTCTTCTGCAATGCCAAGAAATGTATGTTGCTGCCAATACCATGAAAACATCAAACTGCTATGTGATTGTCTTAGCAAAGAAGGCATTGAGTTTCCAAGCTATTCAAGTGCTTTTGTTAACAATTTTGTTTGCAGTCCTGATTCTGGGTGTATGCTTGGAAAATGTCCTAAATGTCCCAGCTACCTTCAGTCATTCAAGGAAAGCTCATTAGCGAAGGACACTCCCCCTGTCACTTGGTATGAGTGGGAGCGCATTGATGTATTAGTATCAGGGAAAAGCACAACATCCAAGAAATAGATAGCAAAGAAGATGATGAAGGTTTGTAAAGAAGGTACTATCAGTAATGCTTTGGCTAAACTTGAAGAGAAAATCCCCAGCTTTTTGCAACATGTTTTCATTAAAAGAAAACAGTCCCTTTACTTTGAAGAAACACTAAACAATCTGACTGAGGAAGAATGTGCCATTCAGGTTGACTTTGCTGAGAACTACAGTTGTTCTTATCAAGATGAGATCCAAACAGCTCACTGGGGCCAAGAAGAGGTTACTCTGTTTACAGTGGCTGTTTGGACCAAAGCTAAGTCCAATGCTGATAGAGTGTGTGATTCATATGTCATTGTATCAGATGATACTGATCATGACAAGAAATCTGTGACAGCATTCCTATGGCATGTAATCAACTGCTTTGTAAAAGGCAAGCACCCAAATGTCAAGCATGTATATGCATTTTCAGATGGGCCAACATCTCAGTTTAAAAACAGATACTTGGTCAACTTCTTGCACAAACTCAAGAAGATAGTAAACATTCAGTGGAACTATTTTGCAACCTCTCATGGCAAGGGTGTCGTTGATGGAATAGGTGCAACAGTAAAGCGGCTTGTTTGGAATGCAGTCATGACCAGGGCTGCACCTGTAAATCAAGATGCACATTTACAAAGTGGCTTGTACTCTCCCAATGGCAGTGGATGTTAGCCTTGTTTCCAAGAAAGAAATAGATGATATATTAAGTTCTCTATCCATGGAGAAATGGTTCTCAGAGGCACCACCAATTCATGGGATTTCTCAATTTCATTGCATTGAGCCAACAGAGAGAGGTTTTGTCAACTGTCGCCTTTATTCTTCTCAGTCATCATTTCAGAGTGAAGGACCACCAGACATATTTCCATATAACAGCGACTTAGAATCAAGCTGTTCTGGTGACATCACTAGTGAGTATGAAGACTGTAGTGAAGATGAAGAGGATGAAATAGCTTATCATAATCAAGAGGATGATCTTGATAAAGAAGAGAAAGAAAGTGATATAGTGGATAGGATAGAAAATGAAGAGGGTGGGGACTCAGAGACAGAGATGCCAGCAAAGAAGGACAATGAGAAACATCTCCACATAAAACTTTGAATCCCAGATGATCTGTCTAACCCACTTAATCAACCATCAGTGCACTATTCTCTTCCTCAATACAAAACCAATGAAGTGGAAGCAGTATTAAGCAATTGAATAAATTTCAAGGGAAGTAATCTCATAATTCCTTCAGATTTGAAGAGTTTGACAAACATTGATGCTGTAAAAGCTCGAGACAAGTGGCTGACCAATTTTATTGTTGATGACTACATGAGGTTAATTCAGTCTACTAGTCACAACACCAATGTTAAAGTAAAAGCTATTTCATGGGAGGTGTTTGAGAAGACAAAGAGCTGTAAAATTGCCAAGCACCTCCAGGATGATAAAGAATCACCTTTTCCCACATATGATCTCGTTGTTATACCTTGCAACAAGCCACGCATTGAGCATTGGTTTCTTCTTGTTGTTCTCCCAAAGAAGAAGATAGCTGCTGTTTTAGATAGCAAAACTGGTAACTTTGTAAAGCCCTCAGCTCAAACCGTGCTTGACAAGATTGGTACTGTCCTTAAAGAGTTGGACTGTGATGTACAAGATTGGAGGTTTACATGTAACACTAAAGATGAAATACCCCAGCGGACCAACGGTTACGACTGTGGTGTCTACATATGTCTGTATGCCAGATGTATAGCAGGCTTAGGGCCAATGCTTCAAAAGTCTTGTTTTCCACAATTTAGACAAGGCATGGTGTACAGTCTCCACAGGAGGATTCTGCACATGATTCCTGAGCCAGCTATCATACTAGAGCACTACTATGCTGTCGACTATCTGACCAACTACTACATTGGCAGGGCACTCGGCTTTGAAAACCAGATAGTGAAGTTCAAGTTCCTTCACAGAGTAGGAGCTGAGAGATTCGATTGGCCTAGAAGGGAAGATATAGATAATAAGCCTATTTCCTCTGTTTTCTTTGGTCCAATCACACTTGAGAATACAGGTCCTTTTGTTGTACCAATGCGACAGGACATTGAGAAAATATTCAAATCAATCAAGTAGTAACATGTCAAAGTCCTTTTAATACTACCGTAAGGAAAACCGCTGCTTTTATCCTTTTGGATATCAAAAACAAACAAACTTTATAGTTGATTGATCTTATTATGAACATTATAATGAATATGAAACATTGTTTGGTGACTATGATTATTGATAAAGGCTACAATATTTGATTGCTCTAATCTCGTTTTTGAAAACTGTTTTTGCCTGATTACAAATAGACTATTATATTTACCTTTGTTACATTTCAATTGTTTTTAGATATATATTATCTATATCATTTATATATTATACTGGTACTTTAAAAAACTTTGTAATTGTAATGGAAAATATCCTTAAATTAAGTTCCAGTACCAAGAGTTTGCTCATCTGGAACAAAGGGAAAACATTTGATTTTTGTGAATACGGTAATAACGTAATGTCCACAAAATTTCTGAATAGCCAAAAACAATATATAAACAGTATCCATTCTAAAATAATCCATTTATCAAGCTAACAGAGCACCCTCAACAACTTTGGAATGTAGCTCTTAGTTTTTTCAGAATTTAAACTTAAAGGTCCAAATGTTGTGGACATTACGTAATGTCCACAACAGAAATTAAATCACATATTTGGAAGAAGGGATCAAGTAGTTTTGTGAGTTTTCATTGCCACCTGAAAGATAGAGTTGAAGGTTATGTTTTGATGGAAAAATGCAAAACATGATCTTTTAAACATTCATTCTATTGCATGTCAAAAAGCATATCGGAAATGTTCAAATTTAGGTGTTTGGGGAAACATAAATTTTGATGGCCGCTAACAGAGTGGGTGTGGTCAGAACTGATTATATTTCATAAATTTCAAAGAATATAGTTATTAAGCTTTCAAATTATATCACATTTCCCAAGATATTATTTATATTAAAAAATGCCTTTTTTCCAATGTCTCATATGGAATTGCCCAGTGCACACAAACCGTACCCCCCTAATGAGGTAGTGTATAGATATCGTACGAAACAACGGTTCATCATCTGTACTTAACGAGGTAAAACCACTTGAATTATGCTTGCAATAATCACAATCAATCTTAATGTTCATAGCTCCTTGGCGTATAAACAATGTTGTGGCATACTTTTATCGCCAGGTATTAACTGTTGATAAAAAACCGTTGTTCACTATTGTGAACCGTTAGTGTTTAAAGTAATATATATTCTCTAATTAATATTCTATTCTAGCGATACACCATAGTTAATTGTTTCTAAATCGGAACTCTTAAATGGATATGTTCTATAATTGCATGAAATTGTTGATCTCCAGCTATGAAATATTTATCCACAGTGACATAACTTGAAATTTTAAACCACAGTTCGTTATTTCAAAGTTTGTGATGGTGAATCGTTCCGTGATGAATGCGTTTATGGTAATTAGGCATTGGAAATTATGAGTTCGGCAAAACAATGCAGGCACGATGGTGTGTCAACTCGTTCTTCCAAGGGAATTTGAGAAAATAAACTTAAAGTATCCCAACAGACCCTCATCTCCATCTCCCCTTCATCGACCACTCCTCCCTTGACAAAGTTAAAATGCTCTTTGGAGGTGCAGAATATGGGGGAGTCTCAGTCAAAGACTATGTCCTCTGAGTCTTAGGTGCTGGAAAATGTACCGTCCACCCTTCTAAAAGTAATAACAAATTGTGCCATGATATAATCTGTGCGGACCATCTAAAGTCATTTAAGAATATTACTTCACTTGATTCTACTCCAAGCCAAGCAAAACTGCTCGTCACGGGGTTACTAAACGTAGTATACAGGACAGTCAGGGGATTCAAGAGGAAAGTCTTGCCACAATTTGATGGGCCCTTCACAAGAATATTACGATACTTTGCCCTTCCATTTTCAAGTAGACATCGAACTGCACCGCAGAATTCTTGAACATTTATTCTATTGCGATCAAGTATGTTTAGTGCCAATAGAAGCCAATTGTTGTGACACCCATCAACACAAACGCCACTCAATGCATTATTTAGCAACTCTATTCGAGACAGACAAGATCTTTTAAGCTTCTCCTCTGCATTCTTCATATCCCAACCAACACGGATTGCTTCACCAACTGCTTTACTACCTCTGTTTGCAATAAATTGTGCCAGTTCTATTTTTCCTTCTTATTTTTCCTTATTAGCTAGTGCTAACAGTTCTAATCGAGTCTTTATTCCTTTCTTGACAGCTATTTCTGACACCTCAAAAATACTTAGTTGTGCTTTGCGACCTTTTTTCTTTGTCATTTTTCTTTGTCACTCTTGTAGATTGTGGAGCTGTAATTTCTGGATGCCCTTGTGATTCTATAAACTGTGAATCATCTTTCCTTGTATAACTCCACGCTGTATAGTAGTTACTATGTCAGTTCAAGAAGTTGACTTTGATTCCATATTCCTGCTGGATATAATTTCTTACTCTAAGCCATCTACGACAATTTTGCAGATGGACAGCCATGTTATAGTGACTTCCTGAGCTTACATAGAGCTCTCTGCTACACACCCAGTGTATAATATTCGCATTTCTACCAACTGTAGGATCACAGTTCTCGAATGCATCCATTATAATGTTTGCGAAAACCTCACGTGTTGGAACTTTTACGAGGTCGGCCTGACTATAAGTAATAAGTATACACTTCGCACCTGACGAGTATTCATCTATTTATCTTTTGTCGGAGATTCAGTTATACTGATAGTACCCTTAGACTATAGATTCTTAGACCACACAAATTCTTATTCATCAGTCCTGACTGACTCACAACAAACCTGTTGAGCTCTCCGATCTCCTGTAGATTGTTTACAATAACTAACCATTGAAATCGACATACAAAATTGTTTAACCAGACATTGTGTTCCTAATCACAATTGATTACACGATTTCAAGTGTTGATAGGCCCTCATAAAGATACTTTTTACTTGAAACCCTAAATATATATTATTTCTTCATATAAAAAAAATATTTTCCATTTTCCGTAAAACATAATCAATAGTTAAACAATTCATTTATATAAAACATATATGATGATACCCAATGTAAATGATTTCTCACTCCAAACATATGATTTTACTAACCAAATGATCTGTCTGAACTACGCATTCCAAACATGCCATTAAAATATAATCTTCTGCAAAAATAATGTGCCACTTTCCCCCTTTTTCCCCTAGCAATGTTGGTCAAGGAAGTTTTCTACACTGTGAAGCGGATGGCTGGTAAAATGCATGGATGGTTCTCCAAAATACTAGGTAGCACATTTAATTTTGGAGAAAATTGTAGTATAGCTGGTTTTATTAAACACATTTATCCTTGTATATTACAATTTTCTTATTAAGATTATTCAACAAAAAAACATACAAAAAACATCTTAAAAAAGAAAGAGACACAGATATACATGTAAGAGCTTTATCATAGGTTCAACAATGTTTTTAGTTATATATATACCTATATATATTCTCAAATCATATCTATCACTAACATGCTAGTTTCAATTTTTTTCCTTTCGTACCTTATCCTCGCAGGAGCTCAAAACTCAGGAGGGAGGTATGTTATGAGAGAGAAAAATAAATATTTTTACAGATGAACTATATGTAAGCGAGACATCAGTCTCCATATTACCACTACTCATCTTATGAAAACAAAATAAAAATTATCATTCTTCGGTCCGTTAACTATACAAAATACCAATATAATATTTCAGCACGAGTACCATCATGCACAAGTTTAGATATTGGTATACATTGAAATCTCAAGCGAACCTCTTAGCTCCTCCCATTAGCATTTGTACCTCTGATTATGCCCTACACAGTTTTTACCCCTTTGCTCAGTTATTTTAGGATTATTCCTAAGAGTCTTACAATAGAAATATTCCTTGCAATCTTATGTAGTTGGGTTGCCTGTATTAATATTTCCCATCATGCTTGTGTGGTCCTGTGTGACCTCCATGTTTTTCTTAGAGTAAAGTCTTGTTATCCATTGTCTTTGGATTTATTCATCTATTAAGCTGATTACATGGTGTCAGAACTGTTGTAATTGCACTTCCATCTAGGAAAAGATCGACCTGAGTTTGATGCTTGCTCTTTGGATCTCTGTCGTGCTTTCAAGTTCTCTTTAGCCAATTATCGTGCCTATTGTTTGATTGAAGATTACTGTGACTTATTGAAAATCATGGATATTGGTGACTACTCAATAGCAGCTAAACAGCCTAAAGCCCTAGTGGTACTCAGACAAGCCTTCCCTCAGGCTGAGTGGGATGTATTAACGACAACAATTAATGCTTAAATTCCTTTTGCCAAAAAGCTTCACCCTGCCAAGTGGCTGACTGGGTTAACTCAGTACTATTTAGGAAGGGAGCCAATCAACCAGAGCACCCAAAATTTCCTAATAATGTTAGAACAAGATACTGAAATGAACATTCAAGCCTGGCACACCATGGTAAGCTTTTAGTCCAAAAATTAATTTTGGCTTTAAAGGGTTAAATAAATTATTTATCCAAAACGAGATTACATCTTTTATACTTAGTACATTAAACCATCAATAAGATATTACAAAAATATATCTTCCAGTTTCTTCTTGAGGTCTTCTTACATGCAGGAAACATGGTGAGAGCACTCGCCTCCCACCAATGCCACCCAGGTTCGAGTCCCATCTGGATGCCTCTATGTTCTAGAACTGGCTTTGGGGTTCGAATCAAATCTCAAAAATAATGCTTAATGCAAAAAAGAAAGATACAAAATGCGTATTTTGCTTGTGTCTTCAATTCAAGCAGTCAGTTGTAAATTCCCTATTTGTAGTGAGATTTAAAATTGTAAATGAAAAAAATATGAAATATAGTTTCCATTATTATTACTATAACACATTCTTATTGCACATTTTTATTTATTACACACAATTATTATGCACATAATTATTATGATTTCAATACATATACAACTTTAATGCATACATAATTTTTTGCAATAATCAAAGGATGAGTGAGTGGGTGAGTGGATGGATAGGTGGGTGGGTGTGTGCGTGGGTGGGTGTGTGCGTGGGTGTGTGCGTGGGTGGGTGTGTGCGTGTGTGCGTGGGTGGGTGTGTGCGTGGGTGGGTGTGTGCGTGGGTGGGTGTGTGCGTGGGTGGGTGTGTGCGTGGGTGGGTGTGTGCGTGGGTGGGTGTGTGCGTGGGTGGGTGAGTGGGTGGTGTATGGACAGATGCATGAGTGGGTGTATGGATGAGTCAATGGATGGATGGACCTACCTCCACTGCAGGTATCCCACATAGCTGTAGAATATTCCTGTTCTCGTACCATAACATTACCACATTTTCCTGTTGAATATCAAATCTCTTATGAGTAAACCGAATGCAATACAGACAAATTTAATTATATTTCTCAGATGTATGTGTAAATAAAAGTTAATTGCCTTATAAGTATATAAGTTAAAAACAGAACAGTTTTTTTACAATTATATATAAAGAAGTCGTCTTAAACATGACATGAATGGAAATCTATTATGACTATAGAATTTCCAAGAATTTTAATACTACCTAACAACAAATTTTAATATCATAATATCCATTTTCCTCTCGTTTAATGCACCTATCAGTGGCTTCCCTGTGGGGTCCACCCCTGGGCTGACCAGGGAAATTGGTGGGAGAATATAGAAGGATTGGATCCAGTTATTCCCCCTGGGGTTGGGAAAATTTGCGACATTGGTTTCGTGGCTAAAAACTGTGGGGGATTGTGATCAAATTATTTTCATTGCAGGGGTTACCAGAGGGATTGATTTTACTCTCTAGGTAAAGAAATAGCTCCTGATTTTAAAAATTTTGAGACCACGGATGTTTTTGGTCGGGCTGGGTTACCTGTGTTATTCGACAATACCCAGATGCCTCTCTGCTCGTCAAGATGGCTGACTAGGTGAGAGAATTCCACTGTGAAGTATGTTTTTTGACATTCTTTGTTGTTTCATAGATACGAATTCGAATGCAACTTGATTTTTTTTTACTTTTAAATGTGAATTCTACACTTCATGAGAGTTTTTTTCAATCTTTTCAATGAAAAACTACCTGAAATATCGAGCAAACTGCACAGGTTACGCGTTGAGTTCAGTTTTCAAAATACAATAACAATAATTTCAACCAAAATGAGGGAGATTGTAGATTTGAATGCCTCGACCAGGGGACATTGAAAGAACAACTTCCCTACCCCTGGGAAAAATGATCAACATTGTTTATGAATTTTTACAATCTCCCTAGTCAGCCCGGGGGTCGACCCCACGGGGAAGCCGCTGATAGGTGCATAAGTCCTGTGTCCCAATAGGCTATTGAATAACTTTTCCGTACCACCCCCCATCCCCCAATTGAGGATCTAAGTTTAAGACATGAAGATCCCTGTAGAATTCCCTGCTGTTCATGACTTACCCCTGAAGATTACAGGTGAAATGGGGTCCTCAACCCACCACGGAACACACAAAAAACCCACACAAAACAACGCTGACCCCCGAAGAATTCCTGCACAAAAACACCCCCGAACCCTGAAGAAGGACGGTAGACAAAACAGGGGATAAGATAAAGTGAGTTTGGAAATCACGGAAAACCCTAATATCAAGAACGAAAAACTCTAATTTTATTTTTCTTGATTGTTAGACAAAACACTTTGTACTGAAAAATGCAACAATTGTTTGCAAGATAAAGCGAGTTGAAAACCGACACTTTCAAAACGACTGGTCGAGACAAACGCTTCTTGTACGATAAAAATCGTTCGTTTCGGTTAAATGAAAGCCTCAAAGATGATCAGACTACTCGAATCAAGTGAAAAAACTAATAATTTCCTTTTTTAGATTATTAGACAACAGTTTCTACTAAAAAATTCAGTGTTTTGCGTGTGACCTTCATCGCGTGGTGTGCCAGCATTTTAAACTCATTTTGTGCAAACAAATTCACGTCTTAATCAGCGAAATTCCAGTGAATATGTTAAAACTATACGTTTAAAGAATACTAAAACATATTAAGATAGTCATTACGCAGATTTTCATGTGTTTATAGCTTTCTTACCGTTTAAAAAACGATGAATAACTGTACATTCTAAACTCCTCTTTCCCCATCTCGTACGCCTCTTGAAACTGTGAACATGAAGACCGAAGAGCATGCCGAGTCACGTGGTGTAGAAGGGCGCGGCGCGTGGGGATTACATTCCAAATCTATTCCAAATACCGTTTTACTTCGTAAACGCCGTAGAAAAGGCCGGATGGAACGCCAAAGAAAGTAAAGGCCGGATGGAACGTAGGCTAATTGCAGTCCAGTGATAAACGGATGCGACGGAGACTACAAGTTCACAGGCTGCGATAAGATCAGAGGGCTGCGAAACTTACGTAAGAAATCTCACTTATATCCGATCTCGATAAAATTCCTGACATATTTGGCTTTTAAGAAGCTTGGAAAATACAAAACAAATAGGAAGGAAAAATCTAAATTGTTTCTGTGTGTAATCATGCATTGCAGGCTTGAAATCTACAGATAAGGAGACCGGTTCTCTCAGGGGCGGCGGAATCGGGGGGGCCTGGGGGGCATGTGCCCGCCCACAATTTTTTTTTGGGGTGGCCTGGCCCCACAAAATTTTTTGGGGGGAGCCTGGCCCCCCCAAAAAATATTGGTTTTTAGTCATTGTTTTACAGAAAAAATGGGCTGCTTAAAGGGGAGGGTCGTTCAACATGCTTGAGCTCATACAGTTGTTGGTTCACAGTATGAACAGATAAGAAAAATTAGGGCTATATTTGGTTGAAATAACCACAAGAACAAAGCATATCGAATGTATTACAGTATAAGCTGTGAAGTACTATTTAAAATAGATTATTATATTTAAACAGTAAAAAGAACATATCTGACGATGAAAACATTTCGAGTTTATAGCAATTTTTTTATTAAAAGCTCACTTTATTTAAAACTATAATACAGTGTATTGCAAGAACTAGATATATCATTTACACAAGAGGGGAGGGCCATGGCATTTTATGCTAAGCCCAAAGGGAGGGTAAGGAAATTTCATTCCCGTTGCTTGGATGGGTCACCCCATTTCCAACCCCAAATTCAAAATTCCCACATCCACTCCCCCCTGCTAATTTCTGACAAGTCCCTCACTGTCTTTCAAGCCACAGGATAGTAGCCTGGCTGCAACACAGGAAGCCCAAGCTGGAATGATTTACAAATTGAGAATCTTCCTTGCAAATTTGTAAAAGAAATTCAGAGCTTTTGACAGCCAGTGATTCTTCTGTTGGAGGGGGGAGGGAGGGGAAGTGGGGGTCAGTAACTGGGGCAGAGAAATGTGGGGTAAAGCAAGTAAAAAGAAGATGGGAAGGTCTTTGAGTTGCAAAAAATTTAAAAAGAACTACATACACTCATAAACATGATATTTTAAAGTCTAAATGTTAATGGTCATGTCAAAGGGTTTTTTCTGCATTGCGACATCAAGGAAACTGAGGAAACCAAGGAAACCCAAAAATATGAAATATATTATTTTAATGTATTTGAAACCATACGTTTTAAGTAATTGTCAACTTGTTATTAAAGAGACTTTTACATCCCATGTATGTCCCATTTACCTCCCATTTACATCCCATTTACTTCCCTTTCATCTTTATCTGATAAACTTTCATAGGCAGGTCATGACTGTTCGAATTCTAGATGATATGGAATTACCTATGTCATGCCGTTTGAAAGGAAAAAGCTTGAGAAAAATTAATTTGCGGTGAGATTTGAACCTAAGCCAAAAATTTAAAAAGAATATTCAATTCCACTGTGCCATACCCCCCGGAGACATCCACAGAGCTGGGGCGTCGTATGAACCTCGGACCTGATGGCAATTAAATCCTTCTGCCCTTGAGTGTACGAATAACGCAAGAAAATGTTCTAGCCTAAAAAACCGGCTCACTGTGTCAAAATCAATAATATCTGTAATGTTCTATAATATTATATTTTAATATTTAATAGCAAACTAATCTACAGTAGTTTGGGTTCATTGGAATCGATAGCATAAATCCCAAATGTGTGCCTTTTGCAACCTGAAACTGACAAATTATGTCAATTAACTTTAGATAGGGTTTAAACCAGGGGTCTTGCAAGGTGGGTGCACAGGAAAGGAAAATGAAACTGTATAAACTAACAGCCGTCTTGAGAAATGGTCTAACATTCTAAGGATTTGCAGAACCAAAATAAAGGGGGTTAATTTTTGAGAGTGTAACTAACCTAGAATATTATTTGCAGAAGCAAAAAA
This sequence comes from Actinia tenebrosa, assembly GCF_029948245.1. Lineage (NCBI taxonomy): Eukaryota > Metazoa > Cnidaria > Anthozoa > Actiniaria > Actiniidae > Actinia > Actinia tenebrosa. The sequence continues at coordinate 12,436,940 of NW_028292579.1, forward strand.
AAAAAAAAACCATAATCCCCCAAGAATGGATGGATGATAAAAAAAACTTACATTTTGGACATGGAAAAAAAGTAGAAAAAAATAATGAATGGGTCATTGGACCTTCAGCTTTTTTGAGAAGGGGTGCAAGTACACCCCATGTACCCCTTGGTTACTGCCCTGTTATGTGAAATCACATATTCTCACAATGGAATGTTCATGTTTACATGTAACAGACACCCATTTGTGAACAAAAGCATGCAATAACAGGTCACACATTTAAGGATTTATTAACTAGACAATAATTGGCATATTCTACTGCATCTTGAACTAGATAAACCTTTCTGATATGACAGCCATGTTTGCTGGAACAATAGATTTTTTGCACATTTTGCCATTCATTAAGATGGTGCTTCAGGATGAGTTTGCACAGACAGAAAAAAGGCTTTAATTCTCATGAATTAATAATTAATAATAATTTAATAATAAACATGGCTGCAGTGTGACAAAGGTCCATTATCTGAAGCAATCCAAAGCATTACCAATTATTCACACTACTATACCAGTGTCTGACTTCCCATTTGTCAACTGACACATCTTCCACAGAAGGTCAGTAAGTTGACCATAGACAACCATGTAATTCCATTTGAAGTATATCTCTATAAGCCAGTCCACAAAGTCAATTAATGTACATTTCATTTATAGTCATACTTTTGCACTCCATCAGCATTTTTACCCCCTTCCATAGGTATTTGTAATCTGTGTTCTTGATATTTTTCTTATTACTAGAGCATTTGTCACATTCAATACATCTATTAGGTCCGTTAATCCATATATTGATATGCAGCTGTATACTGGGACTGATATAATTATCTTTAGTTATCATTTTTCAATTTGATTCCATCTATATGCATGGTTAATGTTTATTATTAACAAAAACATTGGGGTCCAATCAGGTGCAGATATAGGTACAAATTTAGCATACTGTCCAACTCCCGGACACGCCCCTTTGCTGTTTTGTCTTTAGTTTGCTGGTATTCCGTCATTGTGATGTGGTACTAGTGATGTAAAGAAAGATGATACAAAACTCATTGCTATTCTGAATGCTGAAGGGCCGGGTGGTGGAGGTGGTGGTTGCTGTATGTTTTCTCCATCATTTGCTTCTGTACCTTCTTCTGTATCTCCTCTGCCTTCAGCATTGTCACCCTGAGAATAAAAAAAACCAGCATAAAATGTATGTCTAGGTGTAGAAGGTCAGAATGCAACTTGCAACTAACAATCTGAAAAGAAAGTCTACATTACCTCTTCCTGTCTCGGTTGTTGAGGCTCTTGGTTTGGTTGTGCCAGTGGGTGGTTTTCTGCTGAAAAAAGAGAATTCAACTATAGTGTTATAATTTCATTTAACTATACCAGCATAGTATTTCATCAATTCAATAAATTCCAATCATAATTCCTCCATATCATAGCTCTTCTTTAAATTGTAAGGGGTGCATTGTCCCAAGAAACATTGCCCTGTGTAAAACTAATGAACAATCTTCAATGACTATCATCAAAATTTATTATGCTTATCAATCAACCATCAGCTGTTGGATGGTTGACCATGCCTATCAAACTCTTACTCTGGCATTAGGTAAAATACACTTTTTTTCTTTTGATTGTTTCTTTCGTTTCCTTACCCACCTTGTTCTCATTGGTTTCTTTTGTCTTATTCTATCATATAAACACTCCTTTCTTCCACTTCTCTCTCTTTTACTCCAACGAAGGACTAGTGTCCGAAACATCAGTTTTTTCATCTTTTCACGATGTAAGAATTACCCTTTTATCATTACACTTTTACCAGGTGTTTCCTATTTTTGCAGCTCACTGAGGACTAATGGTAAGAACAACAGAGGGGTAGACCTAAGATCTTAGGTCAAAGCTGCTGCAAATAAATACTTGTAAATCTAAGTTAAACCATACCAGGAGGGTTTCTATTCCTGAGTAGCCACTGGAATACTCCCCATTGGTACATATAGATTACCATCACAGACAGAATTAGCATCAAAAAACGTCCAGTTGAGGAATAAAACCACACTATACTCAAAAGAATAGTAATACGACACAGAGTATAAATCTTGTCCAACCAATCATTGTTCAGGTTTTCTTCCTCTTCATCATCATCACCAATACCACCTTGGGCATTCATCCTCACTTCTTGGTTTCTTGGTTGTGGTGGTTGTTGAGCTTGAGGTGCATTTTGTGCCTGTGGGGGTGGTGGTGGGGGTGTTTGTGGAGGTACCTGTTGATGGGGTACCTGTGCTGCCGGGTGCATATTGACTCCTGGCATCATGGGTCCTTGGTAGGGCCAGAAAGGCATTGGAGGCATTGGCCTGTTTAATGCAATCAAAAAGCCATATAGTCAGTAGAATGCTTGGATGATGGTATTCTGTATTTATATTACAAGACCATGATTGTATAAACAAGATATCCATAACATAAGGAACAGAGTTCCTAAAGGTTGTGGGACTTTAATTCACCATCTATACCTTGCCCATTACTAAAAGTTCGCAGTACAGTAGGTCAGTGGTTGTTTAACAATTATTCGCCAAAAGTGAAGTGAATATCAGGGAACATTTACCGAGACTGTGAGATAAATATTCTCCGATATTCACTTAGGCTGAGGCAAATAATTGTTTTAATATAAATACACAAGTGATTCTTTCAAAAAAAAGAAGATAAAAGACATTTTTTCGGGTAACAGCAACAAAGCTGTTACCGGATTTTTTTGAAAGGAGGTCATACCCCCTACCCCCCCCCCCCCCCCCCCCACCAGGGTTGTGTAGGACTATATATAATAATATAACTTGATAGATTGCAACTTACATGTTGAGTGGCATATTCATGAAAGGAGGCTGCATCTGTCTAGCAGCAACAGCCATTTGTTGTTGATGCTGCTGAAACATCTGCTGATACTGCTGCTGCATGTTGTGCATGTGCTGCATCCACTGTTGATGGTTTGGTGGCGATAATGGAGGATACATCTGTCCTTGAAATGAATTCATGTTCCACATCTGGGGAGGACTAAAATACCATCATAACAGTTTAGCCAATCATGATGAATTGTTGATTTAGAATGGGACTTTTTAACATGGCAGCCATGTTGGTTTGAAAAATAGATCACATTTAGGTACCAGGTACTGTACTTGAGAATACATTTATGAGGTTTTTATTCTCATGAAAATATACATGGCCACCATGTGATAGAGGTCCATATGCACATACTTAATGACCATGACTTACATAAGCCTTTTCATAGTTTAAGAATCGATTCCACTGCGCATGCGATTTTATCCCGAATTTCTCACCTTTTGTTTAATTAAGAACAAAAGAAGGTTTAGACAAAAGAAAGTTAGAAATTCGGGATAAATTTGCATGCGCAGTGGAGTCGATTCTTAAACTATGAAAAGGCTTATTGTTGTATGTGTCCTTCTACAAAGAGTTCCGACAACTGCATATCATTTGCGGGGTATTCTAAAATTGCCCCTTATGGTGCTTATCAGGACAGAGTAAGTTTTGGTGTACATCAATCAAAGCATTTAAATGGCATTCCATAGGCACATGCCCTTAAAAACATTTGTGCTTTCTGATAATGTTATTGGAAACACTTTGACTGGCATCCACCAAAACCCTATTTTAATGATTTCAGTTGGTATATGGACATCCTTTTATTAACCATTGTTTGTGTCATCATGAAGTCAGCAAATGTAATATGAACTTAACCAATAATGACTAGCGGTTACTAGTTTGGACTACATTGGTGCTGTATACAACAAGTGAATAAGAAGGAAACACTGTTGTTTGTATATATACTAATGTTTCAGACGTTATTCCATCATCAGAGTAAAAGATGAAGGACTAGTATTTTGAAACTTTAGTATAGTTTAGAAGAAGCTTTGTTACACAGTGTTTAAGTTCATTCTTATTCACTTCACATGGACTTACAAGTCAAAGCCAAGAGAATAAACAAACAGTGTAACTGAGGTTAGTTAAACCAGTTAGACAAGAGAACCAATTAAAATGTAGAATGAAAACAATGCATTTCAACTTTGGAAAGTGGAACCAATCAGAAAGCTAGACTGCACAAGAATGGTAATTTGATCCTGATGGGTTACAAGTAAACAACTAGATAGCCATCATCATTTTCTCGTGGGAATAAAAAGATATGTTGAAAATTGTAATGTATTGTTTTTATTCTACAATTTGATTGGTTTTTGCTGTCTAAGTGCCCTCTATTATAGTAGTCACACTGTAACAGTTTTAACTGCGTTTGAGACAGCTTTTCAGAGCCAGTACCTTTGTTTATATAACAACATGCTGACCTTGAGATTATTTAGAGCAGACATCCTCATCATACTTGCTTGAGTAAGTTATAAGGATAAAACTTTGTCAATTCAATAAACTAATTGTGAATATTCTTAGAATACAAGCTTACCTTGGATTATTCGTAAAAGGAGATGGTGTCGGTGTGTTGTGTCCTCTATATCTGACACCATCTGTAGTTGGTTGCGTTGTTGTTTGGGTTGAGGGAGATTGCATTTCTCTACTTGGGGAAATTATTGTTGGGTTGGATGTAGTTGTGTTTGTTTCCTTGAATAGAGAAATAAAATATGAGAAAAAATTCAACTAGATCCTGGATTACAAATTCCAATTTTTGAAACTAAAATCCTGCCTTGTTTCATACTCAACACGTCACCATCACTTCACCAATATGCCATCACTTGGCAGACTGTTGGTGGAGTGATGGCTGTGTGTCGGGCAAACGGTGGCAGTGCATCACCCCTTCACATTGAAATGTCTTGCTTACCGCTTTTTTTATAAACATGCAAACTATAAAGATCAAATACAGAACTGGTTTTATCAGGGTTGTTAGCGGAAGTCTGTATTTGTACATAGATTTCACATGTTTATGAAAATTAAGGCCATGCATAAAAAATGCAAATAAATTAATGCAAGGGGTCTATTGACCATGATAAAGTGCCAAACCATATATATCTGTGAAAAACTATAGAAACTCAACACACTACTTCTTTGTTTTCTATTGTTTCATTGTTGCTATTTTGTACTAATTATTGAGTTAGTACTATTTCACAGATATATGTTTGCGCTCTAGCAAATACCAAGTAATGAATTAATGATTCTGTATTCTGATGTACAGTACCTGTGAAGATGATGGGTTGGATGATATGTTTTCAGTGCTTGATGGAGGGCAGACTAAGTGAACTGTGTGGAATTTACCATCTTGATGCTGAATGAAAAAAGATATTTACAAGTAAACATCACAATCATAAAGAAGGTTTAAATAGTGGCTTGCCAGATAATATTCAGCCAAAATAAGAACTTGTCCATGTTAAGCTTTGTGGAGGGCCAAATCCCTCTTGACTTAATGGGAGGGTCACAAATTTCTTACTGAGTGAAAGAGGGAGGGCTGGACCATTTTTTTAAAAGTTTACTAATAACCCCTGCCCTCCCCCAATAAAAAAAGGTACCTTCCCTAATGACAACTTCCATTTTTGTTCTACTGAAAAAAAAACTTTAGCATAATTTTAGGACATGAATCTAGAGTTTCACGTGCTGTGATTGGTCAAAGACCGGTGATTCTGAGACCATAATAACTGCTCTTATAGTACACTCAACAAAATACTCAAGTCTGATTGGTCAAGAGGAGTACAGTTATAGCGTTAATTGTACTCCAAAGTAGTACCAAATTAAGTCGCTATGGCAACAAGGCCAAAACAATGTCAAAACAATTATCATTTTCTATCATTTTATACTTAAAAAACATAAATAAAATTTAAAGCCGTAAGAACTAATCTTATAAAATCGGCCGCCAAATAGACAAAGATGAACGACGTTGCTTCGAATTTTTTACTGAAATTTTGTTGAGTGAACTATAAACAAAAAATCACACAATCTTCTCGTATAATTTGGAATTAATAGACACTCGTAATGTTTTGATGTATGACCATATCCTCAGTTATATATGATAGGTGATAAGAGACAGAACTAGCTGAGTTTAAAGATATGACATATAGCAGGCCTGATTTTTTTTTTTTTTTTTTTTTTTTTTTTTTTTTAATGTGATAGATGTAGAATAAACCCTATGTATGGGATGACTATACAGTCAAGCAAGTGTTTACAACTTTACATCATATCCTAAAAACAATTTTTCTTGTCCTTGTGAAGGGCAATTCTCTATAGAGTAATAACGTCCAATTTTACGTAAGACGTATGCCAAGAGGCCATACCCCAGAGTGTCTATTATTGCAACAAATGTAAAAGCTCTCTCTATATTATTGAATCGTGAAAAAAATTAGTAAACAGGTTAAGTGCAAAGAACACATATTATTTTAAGGCAAAAATATTTTACTATCAAAACATAAGGAAAATAAAAGAGGCTACCCGTTAGTGAATTATCGCATGTTTTATAAACCAAAACAACCGACATTCCATTATTTAATAGCTTGGTAACTGACAACACGTCCGGATAGGTTTTTGATGTTCGCTTGTATGTAGACACCATCAACGCAATAAATGGAATAATGAATAATGAAGGAATTTTGTTGTCTGGCTCAAAAACAAAAGTTAAAAGTTTTTTGTAATTCAATTATCATATCGTTATTAGAATAAGTTTACGTCATTATTAACGCAGCGAAC